>NW_027663761.1:0-17584 GCF_964034855.1 Anser brachyrhynchus | reverse complement strand
CCAGTGGTGCCAGTGCACTCTCTGGACTCACTGCACTGCATCCCCAGTGGTGCAAGTGCACTCTCTGGACTCACTGCAGTGCATCCCCAGTGGTGCCAATGCACTCTCTGGACTCACTGCTGTGCATCCCCAGTGGTGCCAGTGCACTCTCTGGACTCACTGTACTGCATCCCCAGTGGTGCCAGTGCACTCTCTGGACTCACTGCACTGCATCCCCAGTGGTGCCAGTGCACTCTGTGGACTCACTGCTGTGCATCCCCATTGGTGCCAGTGCACTCTCTGGACTCACTGCACTGCATCCCCAGTGGTGTCAGTGCACTCTCTGGACTCACTGCACTGCATCCCCAGTGGTGCCAGTGCACTCTCTGGACTCACTGCACTGCAGCCCCAGTGGTGCCAGTGCACTCTCTCGAGTCACTGCACTACATCCCCAGTAGTGCCAGTGCACACACTGGACTCACTGTACTGCATCATCAGTGGTGCCAGTGCACTCTCTGGACTCACTGCAGTGCATCCCCAGTGGTGGCAGTGCACTCTCTGGACTCACTGCACTGCATACCCAGTGGTGCCAGTGCACTCACTGGACTCACTATACTGCATCACCAGTGGTGCCAGTGCACTCTCTGGACTCACTGCACTGCATCCCCAGTGTTGCCAGTGCATTCACTGGACTCACTGTACTGCATCTCCAGTGGTGCCAGTGCACTCTCTGGGCTCACTGCAGTGCATCCCCACTGGTGCCAGTGCACTCTCTGGACTCACTGCAGTGCATCCCCACTGGTGCCAGTGCACTCACTGGATTCACTGAAGTGCATTCTCAGTGGTGCCAGTGCACTCTCTGGACTCACTGCAGTGCATCCCCAGTGGTGCCAGTACACTCTCTGGACTCACTGCACTGCATCCCCAGTGGTGCTAGTGCACTCTGTGGACTCACTGCAGTGCATCCCCAGTGGTGCCAGTGCACTCTCTGGACTCACTGAAGGGCATTCTCAGTGGTGCCAGTGCACTCTCTGGACTCACTGCACTGCATCCCCAGTGGTGTCACTGCACTCTCTGGACTCACCGCACCGCATCCCCAGTGGTGCCAGTGCACTCTCTGGAGTAACTGCAGTGCATCCCCAGTGGTGCCAGTGCACTCTCTGGACTCACTGCACTGCATCCCCAGTGGTGCTAGTGCACTCTCTGGACTCACTGCACTGCATCTCCAGTGGTGCCAGAGCACTCTCTGGACTCACTGCACTGCATCCCCAGTGCTGCCTGTGCACTGTCTGGACTCACTGCACTGCATCCCCAGTGGTGCCACTGCACTCTCTGGACTCACTGCACTGCATCCCCAGTGGTGCCAGTGCACTCCCTGCACTCACTGCACTGCATCCCCTGTGGTGCCAGTGCACTCTCTGGACTCACTGCAGTGCATTCCCTCTGGTGCCAGTGCACTCTCTGGACTCACTGCACTGCATCCCCAGTGGTGCCAGTGCACTCTCTGGACTCACTGCAGTGCATCCCCAGTGGTGCCAGTGCACTCTCTGGACTCACTGCAGTGCATCCCCAGTGGTGCCAGTGCACTCTCTGGACTCACTGCACTGCATCCCCAGTGGTGCCAGTGCACTCTCTGGACTCACTGCACTGCATCCCCAGTGGTGCCAGTGCACTCTGTGGACTCACTGAAGTGCATCCCCATTGGTGCCAGTGCACTCTCTGGACTCACTGCACTGCATCCCCAGTGGTGCCAGTGCACTCTCTGGACTCACTGCAGTGCATCCCCAGTGGTGCCAGTGCACTCTCTGGACTCACTGCAGTGCATCCCCAGTGGTGCCAGTGCACTCACTGGACTCACGGTACTGCATTCCCAGTGGTGCTAGTGCACTCTCTGGACTCACTGCAGTGCATCCCCAGTGGTGCTAGTGCACTCTCTGGACTCACTGCAGTGCATCCCCAGTGGTGCCAGTGCACTCTTTGGACTCACTGAAGTGCATTCTCAGTGGTGCCTGTGCACTCTCTGGACTCACTGCACTGCATCCCCAGTGGTGCCAGTGCACTCTCTGGACTCACTGAAGTGCATTCTCAGTGGTGCCAGTGCACTCTCTGGACTCACTGCAGTGCATCCCCAGTGGTGCTAGAACACTCACTGGACTCACTGCACTGCATCCCCAGTGGTGCCAGTGCACTCTCTGGACTCACTGCACTGCATCCCCACTGCTGCCAGTGCACTCTCTGGACTCACTGCACTGCATCCCCAGTGCTGCCTGTGCACTCTCTGAACTCACTCCACTGCATCCCCAGTGGTGTCACTGCACTCTCTGGACTCACTGCACTGCATCCCCAGTTGTGCCAGTGCACTCTCTGCACTCACTGCACTGCATACCCAGTGGTGCCAGTGCACTCACTGGACTCACTGCAGTGCATTCCCTCTGGTGCCAGTGCACTCTCTGGACTCACTGCAGTGCATCCCCAGTGGTGCCAGTGCACTCTCTGGACTCACTGCACTGCATCCCCAGTGGTGCCAGTGCACTCTCTGGACTCACTGCAGTGCATCACCTGTGGTGACAGTTCACTCTCTGGACTCACTGAAGTGCATCCCCAGTGGTGCCAGTGCACTCTCTGGACTCACTGCACTGCATCTCCAGTTTTGCCAGTGAAGTCTTTGGACTCACTGCACTGCATCCCCAGTGGTGCCAGTGCACTCTCTGGAGTCACTGAAGTGCATCCCCAGTGGTGCCAGTGCACTCTCTGGACTCACTGTACTGCATCCCCACTGCTACCAGTGCACTCTGTGGACTCACTGTACTGCATCCCCAGGGGTGACAGTGCACTCTCTGGACTCACTGCGGTGCATCCCCAGTGGTGCCAGTGCACTCACTGGACTCACTGCAGTGCATTCCCTCTGGTGCCAGTGCACTCTCTGGACTCACTGCACTGCATCCCCAGTGGTGCCAGTGCACTCTCTGGACTCACTGCACTGCATCCCCAGTGTTGCCAGTGCATTCTCTGGACTCACTGCAGTGTATCCCCAGTGGTGCCAGTGAACTCTCTGGACTCACTGCAGTGCATCCCCAGTGGTGCCAGTGCACTCTCTGGACTCACTGCACTGCATCCCCAGTGGTGCCAGTGCACTCTCTGGACTCACTGCAGTGCATCCCCAGTGGTGCCAGTGCACTCTCTGGACTCACTGCACTGCATCTCCAATGGTGCCAGTGCACTCTCTGGACTCACTGCACTGCATCCCCAGTGGTGCCAGTGCACTCTGTGGACTCACTGAAGTGCATCCCCATTGGTGCCAGTGCACTCTCTGGACTCACTGCACTGCATCCCCAGTGGTGCCAGTGCACTCTCTGGACTCACTGCACTGCATCTCCAATGGTGCCAGTGCACTCTCTGGACTCACTGCACTGCATCCCCAGTGGTGCCAGTGCACTCTGTGGACTCACTGAAGTGCATCCCCATTGGTGCCAGTGCACTCTCTGGACTCACTGCACTGCATCCCCAGTGGTGCCAGTGCACTCTCTGGACTCACTGCACTGCATCCCCAGTGGTGCAAGTGCACTCTCTGGACTCACTGCAGTGCATCCCCAGTGGTGCCAGTGCACTCTCTGGACTCACTGCACTGCATCCCCAGTGGTGCAAGTGCACTCTCTGGACTCACTGCAGTGCATCCCCAGTGGTGCCAATGCACTCTCTGGACTCACTGCTGTGCATCCCCAGTGGTGCCAGTGCACTCTCTGGACTCACTGTACTGCATCCCCAGTGGTGCCAGTGCACTCTCTGGACTCACTGCACTGCATCCCCAGTGGTGCCAGTGCACTCTGTGGACTCACTGCTGTGCATCCCCATTGGTGCCAGTGCACTCTCTGGACTCACTGCACTGCATCCCCAGTGGTGTCAGTGCACTCTCTGGACTCACTGCACTGCATCCCCAGTGGTGCCAGTGCACTCTCTGGACTCACTGCACTGCATCCCCAGTGGTGCCAGTGCACTCTCTGGACTCACTGCACTGCATCCCAAGTGGTGCCAGTGCACTCTCTGGACTCATTGCACTGCATCCCCAGTGGTGCCAGTGCACTCTCTCGAGTCACTGCACTACATCCCCAGTGGTGCCAGTGCACACACTGGACTCACTGTACTGCATCATCAGTGGTGCCAGTGCACTCTCTGGACTCACTGCAGTGCATCCCCAGTGGTGGCAGTGCACTCTCTGGACTCACTGCACTGCATACCCAGTGGTGCCAGTGCACTCACTGGACTCACTATACTGCATCACCAGTGGTGCCAGTGCACTCTCTGGACTCACTGCACTGCATCCCCAGTGTTGCCAGTGCATTCACTGGACTCACTGTACTGCATCTCCAGTGGTGCCAGTGCACTCTCTGGGCTCACTGCAGTGCATCCCCACTGGTGCCAGTGCACTCTCTGGACTCACTGCAGTGCATCTCCACTGGTGCCAGTGCACTCACTGGATTCACTGAAGTGCATTCTCAGTGGTGCCAGTGCACTCTCTGGACTCACTGCAGTGCATCCCCAGTGGTGCCAGTACACTCTCTGGACTCACTGCACTGCATCCCCAGTGGTGCTAGTGCACTCTGTGGACTCACTGCAGTGCATCCCCAGTGGTGCCAGTGCACTCTCTGGACTCACTGAAGGGCATTCTCAGTGGTGCCAGTGCACTCTCTGGACTCACTGCACTGCATCCCCAGTGGTGTCACTGCACTCTCTGGACTCACCGCACCGCATCCCCAGTGGTGCCAGTGCACTCTCTGGAGTAACTGCAGTGCATCCCCAGTGGTGCCAGTGCACTCTCTGGACTCACTGCACTGCATCCCCAGTGGTGCTAGTGCACTCTCTGGACTCACTGCACTGCATCTCCAGTGGTGCCAGAGCACTCTCTGGACTCACTGCACTGCATCCCCAGTGCTGCCTGTGCACTGTCTGGACTCACTGCACTGCATCCCCAGTGGTGCCACTGCACTCTCGGGACTCACTGCACTGCATCCCCAGTGGTGCCAGTGCACTCCCTGCACTCACTGCACTGCATCCCCTGTGGTGCCAGTGCACTCACTGGACTCACTGCAGTGCATTCCCTCTGGTGCCAGTGCACTCTCTGGACTCACTGCACTGCATCCCCAGTGGTGCCAGTGCACTCTCTGGACTCACTGCAGTGCATCCCCAGTGGTGCCAGTGCACTCTCTGGACTCACTGCAGTGCATCCCCAGTGGTGCCAGTGCACTCTCTGGACTCACTGCACTGCATCCCCAGTGGTGCCAGTGCACTCTCTGGACTCACTGCACTGCATCCCCAGTGGTGCCAGTGCACTCTGTGGACTCACTGAAGTGCATCCCCATTGGTGCCAGTGCACTCTCTGGACTCACTGCACTGCATCCCCAGTGGTGCCAGTGCACTCTCTGGACTCACTGCACTGCATCTCCAATGGTGCCAGTGCACTCTCTGGACTCACTGCACTGCATCCCCAGTGGTGCCAGTGCACTCTGTGGACTCACTGAAGTGCATCCCCATTGGTGCCAGTGCACTCTCTGGACTCACTGCACTGCATCCCAAGTGGTACCAGTGCACTCTCTGGACTCACTGCACTGCATCCCCAGTGGTGCCAGTGCACTCTCTCAAGTCACTGCACTACATCCCCAGTGGTGCCAGTGCACTCACTGGACTCACGGTACTGCATTCCCAGTGGTGCTAGTGCACTCTCTGGACTCACTGCAGTGCATCCCCAGTGGTGCTAGTGCACTCTCTGGACTCACTGCAGTGCATCCCCAGTGGTGCCAGTGCACTCTTTGGACTCACTGAAGTGCATTCTCAGTGGTGCCTGTGCACTCTCTGGACTCACTGCACTGCATCCCCAGTGGTGCCAGTGCACTCTCTGGACTCACTGAAGTGCATTCTCAGTGGTGCCAGTGCACTCTCTGGACTCACTGCAGTGCATCCCCAGTGGTGCTAGAACACTCACTGGACTCACTGCACTGCATCCCCAGTGGTGCCAGTGCACTCTCTGGACTCACTGCACTGCATCCCCACTGCTGCCAGTGCACTCTCTGGACTCACTGCACTGCATCCCCAGTGCTGCCTGTGCACTCTCTGAACTCACTCCACTGCATCCCCAGTGGTGTCACTGCACTCTCTCGACTCACTGCACTGCATCCCCAGTTGTGCCAGTGCACTCTCTGCACTCACTGCACTGCATACCCAGTGGTGCCAGTGCACTCACTGGACTCACTGCAGTGCATTACCTCTGGTGCCAGTGCACTCTCAGGACTCACTGCAGTGCATCCCCAGTGGTGCCAGTGCACTCTCTGGACTCACTGCACTGCATCCCCAGTGGTGCCAGTGCACTCTCTGGACTCACTGCAGTGCATCACCTGTGGCGACAGTTCACTCTCTGGACTCACTGAAGTGCATCCCCAGTGGTGCCAGTGCACTCTCTGGACTCACTGCACTGCATCTCCAGTTTTGCCAGTGAAGTCTTTGGACTCACTGCACTGCATCCCCAGTGGTGCCAGTGCACTCTCTGGAGTCACTGAAGTGCATCCCCAGTGGTGCCAGTGCACTCTCTGGACTCACTGCACTGCATGCCCAGTGGTGCCAGTGCACTCTCTGGACTCACTGTACTGCATCCCCACTGCTACCAGTGCACTCTGTGGACTCACTGTACTGCATCCCCAGGGGTGACAGTGCACTCTCTGGACTCACTGCGGTGCATCCACAGTGGTGCCAGTGCACTCACTGGACTCACTGCAGTGCATTCACTCTGGTGCCAGTGCACTCTCTGGACTCACTGCACTGCATCCCCAGTGGTGCCAGTGCACTCTCTGGACTCACTGCACTGCATCCCCAGTGTTGCCAGTGCATTCTCTGGACTCACTGCAGTGTATCCCCAGTGGTGCCAGTGAACTCTCTGGACTCACTGCAGTGCATCCCCAGTGGTGCCAGTGCACTCTCTGGACTCACTGCAGTGCATTCCCAGTGGTGCCAGTGCACTCTCTGGACTCACTGCAGTGCATCCCCAGTGGTGCCAGTGCACTCTCTGGACTCACTGCACTGCATCTCCAATGGTGCCAGTGCACTCTCTGGACTCACTGCACTGCATCCCCAGTGGTGCCAGTGCACTCTGTGGACTCACTGAAGTGCATCCCCATTGGTGCCAGTGCACTCTCTGGACTCACTGCACTGCATCCCCAGTGGTGCCAGTGCACTCTCTGGACTCACTGCACTGCATCTCCAATGGTGCCAGTGCACTCTCTGGACTCACTGCACTGCATCCCCAGTGGTGCCAGTGCACTCTGTGGACTCACTGAAGTGCATCCCCATTGGTGCCAGTGCACTCTCTGGACTCACTGCACTGCATCCCCAGTGGTGCCAGTGCACTCTCTGGACTCACTGCACTGCATCCCCAGTGGTGCAAGTGCACTCTCTGGACTCACTGCAGTGCATCCCCAGTGGTGCCAGTGCACTCTCTGGACTCACTGCACTGCATCCCCAGTGGTGCAAGTGCACTCTCTGGACTCACTGCAGTGCATCCCCAGTGGTGCCAATGCACTCTCTGGACTCACTGCTGTGCATCCCCAGTGGTGCCAGTGCACTCTCTGGACTCACTGTACTGCATCCCCAGTGGTGCCAGTGCACTCTCTGGACTCACTGCACTGCATCCCCAGTGGTGCCAGTGCACTCTGTGGACTCACTGCTGTGCATCCCCATTGGTGCCAGTGCACTCTCTGGACTCACTGCACTGCATCCCCAGTGGTGTCAGTGCACTCTCTGGACTCACTGCACTGCATCCCCAGTGGTGCCAGTGCACTCTCTGGACTCACTGCACTGCATCCCCAGTGGTGCCAGTGCACTCTCTGGACTCACTGCACTGCATCCCAAGTGGTGCCAGTGCACTCTCTGGACTCACTGCACTGCATCCCCAGTTGTGCCAGTGCACTCTCTCGAGTCACTGCACTACATCCCCAGTGGTGCCAGTGCACACACTGGACTCACTGTACTGCATCATCAGTGGTGCCAGTGCACTCTCTGGACTCACTGCAGTGCATCCCCAGTGGTGGCAGTGCACTCTCTGGACTCACTGCACTGCATACCCAGTGGTGCCAGTGCACTCACTGGACTCACTATACTGCATCACCAGTGGTGCCAGTGCACTCTCTGGACTCACTGCACTGCATCCCCAGTGTTGCCAGTGCATTCACTGGACTCACTGTACTGCATCTCCAGTGGTGCCAGTGCACTCTCTGGGCTCACTGCAGTGCATCCCCACTGGTGCCAGTGCACTCTCTGGACTCACTGCAGTGCATCCCCACTGGTGCCAGTGCACTCACTGGATTCACTGAAGTGCATTCTCAGTGGTGCCAGTGCACTCTCTGGACTCACTGCAGTGCATCCCCAGTGGTGCCAGTACACTCTCTGGACTCACTGCACTGCATCCCCAGTGGTGCCAGTGCACTCTCTGGACTCACTGAAGGGCATTCTCAGTGGTGCCAGTGCACTCTCTGGACTCACTGCACTGCATCCCCAGTGGTGTCACTGCACTCTCTGGACTCACCGCACCGCATCCCCAGTGGTGCCAGTGCACTCTCTGGAGTAACTGCAGTGCATCCCCAGTGGTGCCAGTGCACTCTCTGGACTCACTGCACTGCATCCCCAGTGGTGCTAGTGCACTCTCTGGACTCACTGCACTGCATCTCCAGTGGTGCCAGAGCACTCTCTGGACTCACTGCACTGCATCCCCAGTGCTGCCTGTGCACTGTCTGGACTCACTGCACTGCATCCCCAGTGGTGCCACTGCACTCTCTGGACTCACTGCACTGCATCCCCAGTGGTGCCAGTGCACTCCCTGCACTCACTGCACTGCATCCCCTGTGGTGCCAGTGCACTCACTGGACTCACTGCAGTGCATTCCCTCTGGTGCCAGTGCACTCTCTGGACTCACTGCACTGCATCCCCAGTGGTGCCAGTGCACTCTCTGGACTCACTGCAGTGCATCCCCAGTGGTGCCAGTGCACTCTCTGGACTCACTGCAGTGCATCCCCAGTGGTGCCAGTGCACTCTCTGGACTCACTGAAGTGCATCCCCCGTGGTGCCAGTGCGATCTCTGGACTCACTGCACTGCATTCCCAGTGGTGCCAGTGCACACTCTGGACTCACTGCACTGCATCCCCAGTGTTGCCAGTGCACTCTCTGGACTCACTGCACTGCATCCCCAGTGGTGCCAGTGCACTCTGTGGACTCACTGCACTGCATCCCCAGTGGTGCCAGAGCACTCTCTGGACTCACTGCACTGCATCCCCAGTGGAGACAGTGCACTCTCTGGACTCACTGCACTGCATCCCCAGTGGTGCCAGTGCACTGTGTGGACTCACTGCAGTGCATCCCCAGTGGAGCCCGTGCACTCTCTGGACTCACTGCACTGCATCCCCAGTGGTGCCAGTGCACTCTCTGGACTCACTGCACTGCATCCCCAGTGGTGCAAGTGCACTCTCTGGCCTCACTGCAGTGCATCCCAAGTGGTGCCAATGCACTCTCTGGACTCACTGCAGTGCATCCAGAGTGGTGCCAGTACACTCACTGGACTCACTGCACTGCATCCCCAGTGGTGCCAGTGCAGTCTCTGCACTCACTGAAGTGCATCTCCAGTGGTGCCAGTGAACTCTCTGGACTCACTGCAGTGCATCCCCAGTGGTGCCAGTGCACTCTGTGGACTGACTGCAGTGCATCCCCAGTGGTGCCAGTGCACTCTCTGGACTCACTTCACTGCATCCCCAGTGGTGCCAGGGCACTCTCTGGACTCACTGCACTGCATCTCCAATGGTGCCAGTGCACTCTCTGGACTCACTGCACTGCATCCCCAGTGGTGCCAATGCACTCTCTGGACTCACTGCTGTGCATCCCCAGTGGTGCCAGTGCACTCTCTGGACTCACTGAAGTGCATTCTCACTGGTGCCAGTGCACTCTCTGGACTCACTGCAGTGCATCCCCAGTGGTGCCAGTACACTCACTGGACTGACTGCACTGCATCCCCAGTGGTGCTAGTGCACTCTCTGGACTCACTGCACTGCATCGCCAGTGGTGCAAGAGCACTCTCTGGACTCACTGCAGTGCATCCCCAGTGGTGCCAGTGCACTCTCTGGACTCACTGTACTGCATCCCCAGTGGTGCCAGTGCACTCTGTGGACTCACTGCTGTGCATCCCCATTGGTGCCAGTGCACTCTCTGGACTCACTGCACTGCATCCCCAGTGGTGCCAGTGCACTCTCTGGACTCACTGCACTGCATCCCCAGTGGTGCAAGTGCACTCTCTGGACTCACTGCAGTGCATCCCAAGTGGTGCCAATGCACTCTCTGGACTCACTGCAGTGCATCCCCAGTGGTGCCAGTACACTCACTGGACTCACTGCACTGCATCCCCAGTGGTGCCAGTGCAGTCTCTGCACTCACTGAAGTGCATCCCCAGTGGTGCCAGTGAACTCTCTGGACTCACTGCAGTGCATCCCCAGTGGTGCCAGTGCACTCTCTGGACTCACTGCACTGCATCCCCAGTGGTGCCAGTGCACTCTCTGGACTCACTGCACTGCATCCCCAGTGGTGCCAGTGCACTCTCTGGACTCACTGCACTGCATCTCCAATGGTGCCAGTGCACTCTCTGGACTCACTGCACTGCATCCCCAGTGGTGCCAGTGCACTCTGTGGACTCACTGAAGTGCATCCCGATTGGTGCCAGTGCACTCTCTGGACTCACTGCACTGCATCCCCAGTGGTGCCAGTGCACTCTCTGGACTCACTGCACTGCATCCCCAGTGGTGCAAGTGCACTCTCTGGACTCACTGCAGTGCATCCCAAGTGGTGCCAATGCACTCTCTGGACTCACTGCAGTGCATCCCCAGTGGTGCCAATGCACTCTCTGGACTCACTGCTGTGCATCCCCAGTGGTGCCAGTGCACTCTCTGGACTCACTGTACTGCATCCCCAGTGGTGCCAGTGCACTCACTGGACTCACTGTACTGCATCATCTGTGGTGCCAGTGCACTCTCTGGACTCACTGCACTGCATCTCCAATGGTGCCAGTGCACTCTCTGGACTCACTGCACTGCATCCCCAGTGGTGCCAATGCACTCTCTGGACTCACTGCTGTGCATCCCCAGTGTTGCCAGTGCACTCTCTGGACTCACTGTACTGCATCATCTGTGGTGCCAGTGCACTCTCTGGACTCACTGCACTGCATCTCCAATGGTGCCAGTGCACTCTCTGGACTCACTGCACTGCATCCCCAGTGGTGCCAATGCACTCTCTGGACTCACTGCTGTGCATCCCCAGTGGTGCCAGTGCACTCTCTGGACTCACTGTACTGCATCCCCAGTGGTGCCAGTGCACTCTCTGGACTCACTGCACTGCATCCCCAGTGGTGCCAGTGCACTCTCTGGACTCACTGCTGTGCATCCCCATTGGTGCCAGTGCACTCTCTGGACTCACTGCACTGCATCCCCAGTGGTGCCAGTGCACTCTCTGGACTCACTGCACTGCATCCCCAGTGGTGCAAGTGCACTCTCTGGACTCACTGCAGTGCATCCCAAGTGGTGCCAATGCACTCTCTGGACTCACTGCAGTGCATCCCCAGTGGTGCCAGTACACTCACTGGACTCACTGCACTGCATCCCCAGTGGTGCCAGTGCAGTCTCTGCACTCACTGAAGTGCATCTCCAGTGGTGCCAGTGAACTCTCTGGACTCACTGCAGTGCATCCCCAGTGGTGCCAGTGCACTCTCTGGACTCACTGCACTGCATCCCCAGTGGTGCCAGTGCACTCTCTGGACTCACTGCACTGCATCCCCAGTGGTGCCAGTGCACTCTCTGGACTCACTGCACTGCATCTCCAATGGTGCCAGTGCACTCTCTGTACTCACTGCACTGCATCCCCAGTGGTGCCAATGCACTCTCTGGACTCACTGCTGTGCATCCCCAGTGGTGCCAGTGCACTCTCTGGGCTCACTGCACTGCATCCCCAGTGGTGCCAGTGCACTCTCTGGACTCACTGCACCGCATCCCCAGTGGTGCCAGTGCACTCTCTGGAGTGACTGCAATGCATCCCCAGTGGTGCCAGTGCACTCTCTGGACTCACTGCACTGCATCCCCAGTGGTGCCAATGCACTCTCTGGACTCACTGCACTGCATCCCAAGTGGTACCAGTGCACTCTCTGGACTCACTGCAGTGCATCCCCAGTGGTGCCAGTGCACTCTCTTGACTCACTGCACTACATCCCCAGTGGTGCCAGTGTACTCACTGGACTCACTGTACTGCATTCCCAGTGGTGCTAGTGCACTCTCTGGACTCACTGCAGTGCATCCCCAGTGGTGCCAGTGCACTCTTTGGACTCACTGAAGTGCATTCTCAGTGGTGCCTGTGCACTCTCTGGACTCACTGCACTGCATCCCCAGTGGTGCCAGGGCACTCTCTGGACTCACTGAAGTGCATTCTCAGTGGTGCCAGTGCACTCTCTGGACTCACTGCAGTGCATCCCCAGTGGTGCCAGTACACTCACTGGACTCACTGCACTGCATCCCCAGTGGTGCCAGTGCACTCTCTGGACTCACTGCACTGCATCCCCAGTGGTGCCAGTGCACTCTCTAGACTCACTGCACTGCATCCCCAGTGCTGCTTGTGCACTCTCTGGACTCACTGCACTGCATCCCCAGTGGTGTCACTGCACTCTCTGGACTCACTGCACTGCATCCCCAGTTGTGCCAGTGCACTCTCTGCACTCACTGCACTGCATACCCAGTGGTGCCAGTGCACTCACTGGACTCACTGCAGTGCATCCCCAGTGGTGCCAGTGCACTCTCTGGACTCACTGCAGTGCATCACCTGTGGTGCCAGTGCACTCTCTGGACTCACTGAAGTGCATCCCCAGTGGTGCCAGTGCAATCTCTGGACTCACTGCACTGCATTCCCAGTCGTGCCAGTGCACACTCTGGACTCACTGCACTGCATCCCCAGTGGTGCCAGTGCACTCTCTGGACTCACTGCACTGCAACCCCAGTGTTGCCAGTGCACTCTCTGGACTCACTGCACTGCATCCCCAGTGGTGCCAGTGCACTCTCTGGACTCACTTCAGTGCATCCCCAGTGGTGCCAGAGCACTCTCTGGACTCACTGCACTGCATCCCCAGTGGTGCCAGTGCACTCTCTGGACTCACTGCACTGCAACCCCACTGGTGCCAGTGCACTCTCTGGACTCACTGCACTGCATCCCCAGTATTGCCAGTGCACTCTCTGGACTCACTGCACTGCATCCCCAGTGCTGCCAGTGCACTCTCTGGACTCACTGCACTGCATCCCCAGTGGTGCCAGTGCACTCTCTGGACTCACTGCACTGCACGTCCAGTGGTGCCAGTGCACTCTCTGCACTCACTGCACTGCATCCCCAGTGGTGCCAGTGCACTCTCTGGGCTCACTGCAGTGCATCCCCAGTGGTGCCAGTGCACTCTCTGGACTCACTGCAGTGCATCCCGAGTGGTGGCAGTGCACTCTCTGGACTCACTGCACTGCATCCCCAGTGGTGCCAGTGCACTCTCTGGACTCACTGCAGTGCATCACCAGTGGTGCCAGTGCACTCTCTGGACTCACTGAAGTGCATCCCCAGTGGTGCCAGTGCACTCTCTGGACTCACTGCACTGCATCCCCAGTGGTGCCAGTGCACTCTCTGGACTCACTGCACTGCATCCCCAGTGGTGCCAGAGCACTCTCTGGACTCACTGCACTGCATCCTCTGTGCTGCCAGTGCACTCTCTGGACTCACTGCACTGCATCCCCAGTGGTGCCAGTGCACTCTCTGTACTCACTGTACTGCATCCCCAGTGGAGCGCGTGCACTCTCTGGACTCCCGGCACCGCATCCCCAGTGGTGCCAGTGCACTCTCTGGACTCACTGCACTGCATCCCCAGTGGTGCTAGTGCACTCTGTGGACTCACTGCAGTGCATCCCCAGTGGTGCCAGTGCACTCTCTGGACTCACTGAAGGGCATTCTCAGTGGTGCCAGTGCACTCTCTGGACTCACTGCAGTGTTTCCCCAGTGGTGCCAGTACACTCACTGGACTGACTGCACTGCATCCCCAGTGGTGCCAGTGCACTCTCTGGACTCACCGCACTGCATCCCCAGTAGTGCCAGTGCACTCTCTGGAGTAACTGCAGTGCATCACCAGTGGTGCCAGTGCACTCTCTGGACTCACTGCACTGCATCCCCAGTGGTGCCAGTGCACTCTCTGGACTCACTGCACTGCAGCCCCAGTGGTGCCAGAGCACTCTCTGGACTCACTGCACTGCATCCCCAGTGGTGCCAGTGCACTCTCTGGACTCACTGCACTGCATCCCCAGTGGTGCCAGTGCACTCTCTGGACTCACTGCACTGCATCCCCAGTGGTGCCAGTGCACTCTCTGGGCTCACTGCAGTGCATCCCCAGTGGTGCCAGTGCACTCTCTTGACTCACTGCACTGCATCCCCAGTGGTGCCAGTGCACTCACTGGATTCACTGCACTGCATCCCCAGTGGTGCTAGTGCACTCTCTGGACTCACTGCAGTGCATCCCCAGTGGTACCAGTGCACTCTCTGGACTCACTGAAGTGCATTCTCAGTGGTGCCAGTGCACTCTGTGGACTCACTGCAGTGCATCCCCAGTGGTACCAGTGCGCTCTCTGGACTCACTGCAGTGCATCCCCAGTGGTGCCAGTGCACTCTCTGGACTCACTGCGCTGCATACCCAGTTGTGCCAGTGCACTCTCTGGACTCACTGCACTGCATCCCCAGTGGTGCCAGTGCACTCTCTGGACTCACTGCACTGCATCCCCAGTGGTGCCAGTGCACTCTCTGGACTCACTGCAGTGCATCCCCAGTGGTGCCAGTGCACTCTCTGGACTCACTGCACTGCATCCCCAGTGGTACCAGTGCACTCTGTGGACTCACTGCAGTGCATCCCCAGTGGTGCCAGTGCACTCTCTGGACTCACAGCAGTGCATCCCCAGTGGTGCCAATGCACTCTCTGGACTCACTGCACTGCATCCCCAGTGGTGCCAGTGCACTCTCTGGACTCACTGAAGTGCATTCTCAGTGGTGCCAGTGCACTCTCTGGACTCACTGCAGTGCATCCCCAGTGGTGCCAGTACACTCACTGGACTCACTGCACTGCATCCCCAGTGGTGCCAGTGCACTCTCTGGACTCACTGCACTGCATCCCCAGTGGTGCCAGTGCACTCTCTAGACTCACTGCACTGCATCCCCAGTGCTGCTTGTGCACTCTCTGGACTCACTGCACTGCATCCCCAGTGGTGTCACTGCACTCTCTGGACTCACTGCACTGCATCCCCAGTTGTGCCAGTGCACTCTCTGCACTCACTGCACTGCATACCCAGTGGTGCCAGTGCACTCACTGGACTCACTGCAGTGCATCCCCAGTGGTGCCAGTGCACTCTCTGGACTCACTGCAGTGCATCACCTGTGGTGCCAGTGCACTCTCTGGACTCACTGAAGTGCATCCCCAGTGGTGCCAGTGCAATCTCTGGACTCACTGCACTGCATTCCCAGTCGTGCCAGTGCACACTCTGGACTCACTGCACTGCATCCCCAGTGGTGCCAGTGCACTCTCTGGACTCACTGCACTGCAACCCCAGTGTTGCCAGTGCACTCTCTGGACTCACTGCACTGCATCCCCAGTGGTGCCAGTGCACTCTCTGGACTCACTGCACTGCATCTCCAATGGTGCCAGTGCACTCTCTGGACTCACTGCACTGCATCCCCAGTGGTGCCAGTGCACTCTGTGGACTCACTGAAGTGCATCCCCATTGGTGCCAGTGCACTCTCTGGACTCACTGCACTGCATCCCCAGTGGTGCCAGTGCACTCTCTGGACTCACTGCACTGCATCCCCAGTGGTACCAGTGCACTCTCTGGACTCACTGCACTGCATCCCCAGTGGTGCCAGTGCACTCTCTCAAGTCACTGCACTACATCCCCAGTGGTGCCAGTGCACTCACTGGACTCACGGTACTGCATTCCCAGTGGTGCTAGTGCACTCTCTGGACTCACTGCAGTGCATCCCCAGTGGTGCTAGTGCACTCTCTGGACTCACTGCAGTGCATCCCCAGTGGTGCCAGTGCACTCTTTGGACTCACTGAAGTGCATTCTCAGTGGTGCCTGTGCACTCTCTGGACTCACTGCACTGCATCCCCAGTGGTGCCAGTGCACTCTCTGGACTCACTGAAGTGCATTCTCAGTGGTGCCAGTGCACTCTCTGGACTCACTGCAGTGCATCCCCAGTGGTGCTAGAACACTCACTGGACTCACTGCACTGCATCCCCAGTGGTGCCAGTGCACTCTCTGGACTCACTGCACTGCATCACCACTGCTGCCAGTGCACTCTCTGGACTCACTGCACTGCATCCCCAGTGCTGCCTGTGCACTCTCTGAACTCACTCCACTGCATCCCCAGTGGTGTCACTGCACTCTCTGGACTCACTGCACTGCATCCCCAGTTGTGCCAGTGCACTCTCTGCACTCACTGCACTGCATACCCAGTGGTGCCAGTGCACTCACTGGACTCACTGCAGTGCATTACCTCTGGTGCCAGTGCACTCTCAGGACTCACTGCAGTGCATCCCCAGTGGTGCCAGTGCACTCTCTGGACTCACTGCACTGCATCCCCAGTGGTGCCAGTGCACTCTCTGGACTCACTGCAGTGCATCACCTGTGGTGACAGTTCACTCTCTGGACTCACTGAAGTGCATCCCCAGTGGTGCCAGTGCACTCTCTGGACTCACTGCACTGCATCTCCAGTTTTGCCAGTGAAGTCTTTGGACTCACTGCACTGCATCCCCAGTGGTGCCAGTGCACTCTCTGGAGTCACTGAAGTGCATCCCCAGTGGTGCCAGTGCACTCTCTGGACTCACTGCACTGCATGCCCAGTGGTGCCAGTGCACTCTCTGGACTCACTGTACTGCATCCCCACTGCTACCAGTGCACTCTGTGGACTCACTGTACTGCATCCCCAGGGGTGACAGTGCACTCTCTGGACTCACTGCGGTGCATCCCCAGTGGTACCAGTGCACTCACTGGACTCACTGCAGTGCATTCCCTCTGGTGCCAGTGCACTCTCTGGACTCACTGCACTGCATCCCCAGTGGTGCCAGTGCACTCTCTGGACTCACTGCACTGCATCCCCAGTGTTGCCAGTGCATTCTCTGGACTCACTGCAGTGTATCCCCAGTGGTGCCAGTGAACTCTCTGGACTCACTGCAGTGCATCCCCAGTGGTGCCAGTGCACTCTCTGGACTCACTGCAGTGCATTCCCAGTGGTGCCAGTGCACTCTCTGGACTCACTGCAGTGCATCCCCAGTGGTGCCAGTGCACTCTCTGGACTCACTGCACTGCATCTCCAATGGTGCCAGTGCACTCTCTGGACTCACTGCACTGCATCCCCAGTGGTGCCAGTGCACTCTGTGGACTCACTGAAGTGCATCCCCATTGGTGCCAGTGCACTCTCTGGACTCACTGCACTGCATCCCCAGTGGTGCCAGTGCACTCTCTGGACTCACTGCACTGCA
>NW_027663762.1:222500-298540 GCF_964034855.1 Anser brachyrhynchus | reverse complement strand
GCAGAGTCCTGTTGAGTGTGGGGTTGCGTAAGGCTCCCCCAGGGAGTTCAGGTGTACCCAAATGCTTCCGCTGAGAGCACTTTTTGATGGCAGAAAGTGGCACCGTACGTGTTTTTCGGGTCTAACTCGGGTTCAGCTTCTTTGTTGCGGTTAGGGTTATGTTTAGGGTTGTTAGGACAAGAGTGAAGACGCAGAGTCCTGTTGAGTGTGGGGTTGCGTAAAGGCTCCCCAGGGAGTTCAGGTGTACCCAAAGGCTTCCGCTGAGAGCACTTTTGGATGGCAGAAAGTGGCACCGTACGTGTTTTTTTCGGGTCTAACTCGGGTTCAGCTTCTTGTTGCGGTTAGGGTTATGTTCAGGGTTGTTAGGAAAGAGTGAAGACGCAGAGTCCTGTTGAGTGTGGGTTGCGTAAAGGCTCCCCCAGGGAGTTCAGGTGTACCCAAAGGCTTCCGCTGAGAGCACTTTTTGATGGCAGAAAGTGGCACCGTACGTGTTTTTTCGGGTCTAACTCGGGTTCAGCTTCTTGTTGCGGTTAGGGTTATGTTCAGGGTTGTTAGGAAAGAGTGAAGACGCAGAGTCCTGTTGAGTGTGGGGTTGCGTAAAGGCTCCCCCAGGGAGTTCACGTGTACCCAAAGGCTTCCGCTGAGAGCACTTTTTGATGGCAGAAAGTGGCACCGTACGTGTTTTTTCGGGTCTAACTCGGTTCAGCTTCTTGTTGCGGTTAGGGTTATGTTTAGGGTTGTTAGGAAAGAGTGAAGACGCAGAGTCCTGTTGAGTGTGGGGTTGCGTAAAGGCTCCCCCAGGGAGTTCAGGTGTACCCAAAGGCTTCCGCTGAGAGCACTTTTGATGGCAGAAAGTGGCACCCGTACGTGTTTTTTTTCTGGTCTAACTCGGGTTCAGCTTCTTGTTGCGGTTAGGGTTATGTTTAGGGTTGTTAGGAAAGAGTGAAGACGCAGAGTCCTGTTGAGTGTGGGGTTGCGTAAAGGCTCCCCAGGGAGTTCAGGTGTACCCAAAGGCTTCCGCTGAGAGCACTTTTGATGGCAGAAAGTGGGCACCGTACGTGTTTTTTCGGGTCTAACTCGGGTTCAGCTTCTTGTTGCGGTTAGGGTTATGTTTAGGGTTGTTAGGAAAGAGTGAAGACGCAGAGTCCTGTTGAGTGTGGGGTTGCGTTAAAGGCTCCGCCAGGGAGTTCAGGTGTACCCAAAGGCTTCCGCTGAGAGCACTTTTTGATGGCAGAAAGTGGCACCGTACGTGTTTTTTCGGGTCTAACTCGGGTTCAGCTTCTTGTTGCGGTTAGGGGTTATGTTAGGGTTTGTTAGGAAAGAGTGAAGACGCAGAGTCCTGTTGAGTGTGGGGTTGCGTAAAGGCTCCCCCAGGGAGTTCACGTGTACCCAAAGGCTTCCGCTGAGAGCACTTTTTGATGGCAGAAAGTGGCACCGTACGTGTTTTTTTCGGGTCTAACTCGGGTTCAGCTTCTTGTTGCGGTAGGGTTATGTTTAGGGTTGTTAGGAAAGAGTGAAGACGCAGAGTCATGGTGAGTGTGGGGTTGCGGTAAAGGCTCCCAGGGGGAGTTCAGGTGTACCCAAAGGCTTCCGCTGAGAGCACTTTTTGATGGCAGAAAGTGGCACCGTACGTGTTTTTTCGGGTCTAACTCGGGTTCAGCTTCTTGTTGCGGTTAGGGTTATGTTTAGGTTGTTAGGAAAGAGTGAAGACGCAGAGTCCTGTTGAGTGTGGGGTTGCGTAAAGGCTCCCCCAGGGAGTTCAGGTGTACCCAAAGGCTTCCGCTGAGAGCACTTTTTGATGGCAGAAAGTGGCACCGTACGTGTTTTTTCGGGTCTAACTCGGGTTCAGCTTCTTGTTGCGGTTAGGGTTATGTTTAGGGTTGTTAGGAAAGAGTGAAGACGCAGAGTCCTGTTGAGTGTGGGGTTGCGTAAAGGCTCCCCCAGGGAGTTCAGGTGTACCCAAAGGCTTCCGCTGAGAGCACTTTTGGATGGCAGAAAGTGGCACCGTACGTGTTTTTCGGGTCTAACTCGGGTTCAGCTTCTTGTTGCGGTTAGGGTTATGTTTAGGGTTGTTAGGAAAGAGTGAAGACGCAGAGTCCTGTTGAGTGTGGGGTTGCGTAAAGGCTCCCCCAGGGAGTTCAGGTGTACCCAAAGGCTTCCGCTGAGAGCACTTTTTGATGGCAGAAAGTGGCACCGTACGTGTTTTTTCGGGTCTAACTCGGGTTCAGCTTCTTGTTGCGGTTAGGGTTATGTTTAGGGTTGTTAGGAAAGAGTGAAGACGCAGAGTCCTGTTGAGTGTGGGGTTGCGTAAAGGCTCCCCCAGGGAGTTCAGGTGTACCCAAAGGCTTCCGCTGGAGAGCACTTTTTGATGGCAGAAAGTGGCACCGTACGTGTTTTTTCGGGTCTAATCGGGTTCAGCTTCTTGTTGCGGTTAGGGTTATGTTTAGGGTTGTTAGGAAAGAGTGAAGACGCAGAGTCCTGTTGAGTGTGGGGTTGCGTAAAGGCTCCCCCAGGGAGTTCAGGTGTACCCAAAGGCTTCCGCTGAGAGCACTTTTGGATGGCAGAAAGTGGCACCGTACGTGTTTTTTCGGGTCTAACTCGGGTTCAGCTTCTTGTTGCGGTTAGGGTTATGTTTAGGGTTGTTAGGAAAGAGCGAAGACGCAGAGTCCCGTTGAGTGTGGGGTTGCGTAAAGGCTCCCCCAGGGAGTTCAGGTGTACCCAAAGGCTTCCGCTGAGAGCACTTTTTGATGGCAGAAAGTGGCACCGTACGTGTTTTTTCGGGTCTAACTCGGGTTCAGCTTCTTGTTGCGGTTAGGGTTATGTTTAGGGTTGTTAGGAAAGAGTGAAGACGCAGAGTCCTGTTGAGTGTGGGGTTGCGTAAAGGCTCCCCCAGGGAGTTCAGGTGTACCCAAAGGCTTCCGCTCAGAGCACTTTTTGATGGCAGAAAGTGGCACCGTACGTGTTTTTTCGGGTCTAACTCGGGTTCAGCTTCTTGTTGCGGTTAGGGTTATGTTTAGGGTTGTTAGGAAAGAGTGAAGACTCAGAGTCCTGTTGAGTGTGGGGTTGCGTAAAGGCTCCCCCAGGGAGTTCAGGTGTACCCAAAGGCTTCCGCTGAGAGCACTTTTTGATGGCAGAAAGTGGCACCGTACGTGTTTTTTCGGGTCTAACTCGGGTTGAGCTTCTTGTTGCGGTTAGGGTTATGTTTAGGGTTGTTAGGAAAGAGTGAAGACGCAGAGTCCTGTTGAGTGTGGGGTTGCGTAAAGGCTCCCCCAGGGAGTTCAGGTGTACCCAAAGGCTTCCGCTGAGAGCACTTTTTGATGGCAGAAAGTGGCACCGTACGTGTTTTTTCGGGTCTAACTCGGGTTCAGCTTCTTGTTGCGGTTAGGGTTATGTTTAGGGTTGTTAGGAAAGAGTGAAGACGCAGAGTCCTGTTGAGTGTGGGGTTGCGTAAAGGCTCCGCCAGGGAGTTCAGGTGTACCCAAAGGCTTCCGCTGAGAGCACTTTTTGATGGCAGAAAGTGGCACCGTACGTGTTTTTTCGGGTCTAACTCGGGTTGAGCTTCTTGTTGCGGTTAGGGTTATGTTTAGGGTTGTTAGGAAAGAGTGAAGGCGCAGAGTCCTGTTGAGTGTGGGGTTGCGTAAAGGCTCCCCCAGGGAGTTCAGGTGTACCCAAAGGCTTCCGCTGAGAGCACTTTTTGATGGCAGAAAGTGGCACCGTACGTGTTTTTTCGGGTCTAACTCGGGTTCAGCTTCTTGTTGCGGTTAGGGTTATGTTTAGGGTTGTTAGGAAAGAGTGAAGACGCAGAGTCCTGTTGAGTGTGGGGTTGCGTAAAGGCTCCCCCAGGGAGTTCAGGTGTACCCAAAGGCTTCCGCTGAGAGCACTTTTTGATGGCAGAAAGTGGCACCGTACGTGTTTTTTCGGGTCTAACTCGGGTTCAGCTTCTTGTTGTGGTTAGGGTTATGTTTAGGGTTGTTAGGAAAGAGTGAAGACGCAGAGTCCTGTTGAGTGTGGGGTTGCGTAAAGGCTCCCCCAGGGAGTTCAGGTGTACCCAAAGGCTTCCGCTGAGAGCACTTTTTGATGGCAGAAAGTGGCACCGTACGTGTTTTTTCGGGTCTAACTCGGGTTCAGCTTCTTGTTGCGGTTAGGGTTATGTTTAGGGTTGTTAGGAAAGAGTGAAGACGCAGAGTCCTGTTGAGTGTGGGGTTGCGTAAAGACTCCCCCAGGGAGTTCAGGTGTACCCAAAGGCTTCCGCTGAGAGCACTTTTTGATGGCAGAAAGTGGCACCGTACGTGTTTTTTTGGGTCTAACTCGGGTTCAGCTTCTTGTTGCGGTTAGGGTTATGTTTAGGGTTGTTAGGAAAGAGTGAAGACGCAGAGTCCTGTTGAGTGTGGGGTTGCGTAAAGGCTCCCCCAGGGACTTCAGGTGTACCCAAAGGCTTCCGCTGAGAGCACTTTTTGATGGCAGAAAGTGGCACCGTACGTGTTTTTTCGGGTCTAACTCGGGTTCAGCTTCTTGTTGCGGTTAGGGTTATGTTTAGGGTTGTTAGGAAAGAGTGAAGACGCAGAGTCCTGTTGAGTGTGGGGTTGCGTAAAGGCTCCCCCAGGGAGTTCAGGTGTACCCAAAGGCTTCCGCTGAGAGCACTTTTTGATGGCAGAAAGTGGCACCGTACGTGTTTTTTCGGGTCTAACTCGGGTTCAGCTTCTTGTTGCGGTTAGGGTTATGTTCAGGGTTGTTAGGAAAGAGTGAAGACGCAGAGTCCTGTTGAGTGTGGGGTTGCGTAAAGGCTCCCCCAGGGAGTTCAGGTGTACCCAAAGGCTTCCGCTGAGAGCACTTTTGGATGGCAGAAAGTGGCACCGTACGTGTTTTTTCGGGTCTAACTCGGGTTCAGCTTCTTGTTGCGGTTAGGGTTATGTTTAGGGTTGTTAGGAAAGAGTGAAGACGCAGAGTCCTGTTGAGTGTGGGGTTGCGTAAAGGCTCCCCCAGGGAGTTCAGGTGTACCCAAAGGCTTCCGCTGAGAGCACTTTTGGATGGCAGAAAGTGGCACCGTACGTGTTTTTTCAGGTCTAACTCGGGTTGAGCTTCTTGTTGCGGTTAGGGTTATGTTTAGGGTTGTTAGGAAAGAGTGAAGACGCAGAGTCCTGTTGAGTGTGGGGTTGTGTAAAGGCTCCCCCAGGGAGTTCAGGTGTACCCAAAGGCTTCCGCTGAGAGCACTTTTTGATGGCAGAAAGTGGCACCGTACGTGTTTTTTCGGGTCTAACTCGGGTTCAGCTTCTTGTTGCGGTTAGGGTTATGTTTAGGGTTGTTAGGAAAGAGTGAAGACGCAGAGTCCTGTTGAGTGTGGGGTTGCGTAAAGGCTCCCCCAGGGAGTTCAGGTGTACCCAAAGGCTTCCGCTGAGAGCACTTTTTGATGGCAGAAAGTGGCACCGTACGTGTTTTTTCGGGTCTAACTCGGGTTCAGCTTCTTGTTGCGGTTAGGGTTATGTTTAGGGTTGTTAGGAAAGAGTGAAGACGCAGAGTCCTGTTGAGTGTGGGGTTGCGTAAAGGCTCCCCCAGGGAGTTCAGGTGTACCCAAAGGCTTCCGCTGAGAGCACTTTTGGATGGCAGAAAGTGGCACCGTACGTGTTTTTTCGGGTCTAACTCGGGTTCAGCTTCTTGTTGCGGTTAGGGTTATGTTTAGGGTTGTTAGGAAAGAGCGAAGACGCAGAGTCCCGTTGAGTGTGGGGTTGCGTAAAGGCTCCCCCAGGGAGTTCAGGTGTACCCAAAGGCTTCCGCTGAGAGCACTTTTTGATGGCAGAAAGTGGCACCGTACGTGTTTTTTCGGGTCTAACTCGGGTTCAGCTTCTTGTTGCGGTTAGGGTTATGTTTAGGGTTGTTAGGAAAGAGTGAAGACGCAGAGTCCTGTTGAGTGTGGGGTTGCGTAAAGGCTCCCCCAGGGAGTTCAGGTGTACCCAAAGGCTTCCGCTCAGAGCACTTTTTGATGGCAGAAAGTGGCACCGTACGTGTTTTTTCGGGTCTAACTCGGGTTCAGCTTCTTGTTGCGGTTAGGGTTATGTTTAGGGTTGTTAGGAAAGAGTGAAGACTCAGAGTCCTGTTGAGTGTGGGGTTGCGTAAAGGCTCCCCCAGGGAGTTCAGGTGTACCCAAAGGCTTCCGCTGAGAGCACTTTTTGATGGCAGAAAGTGGCACCGTACGTGTTTTTTCGGGTCTAACTCGGGTTGAGCTTCTTGTTGCGGTTAGGGTTATGTTTAGGGTTGTTAGGAAAGAGTGAAGACGCAGAGTCCTGTTGAGTGTGGGGTTGCGTAAAGGCTCCCCCAGGGAGTTCAGGTGTACCCAAAGGCTTCCGCTGAGAGCACTTTTTGATGGCAGAAAGTGGCACCGTACGTGTTTTTTCGGGTCTAACTCGGGTTCAGCTTCTTGTTGCGGTTAGGGTTATGTTTAGGGTTGTTAGGAAAGAGTGAAGACGCAGAGTCCTGTTGAGTGTGGGGTTGCGTAAAGGCTCCGCCAGGGAGTTCAGGTGTACCCAAAGGCTTCCGCTGAGAGCACTTTTTGATGGCAGAAAGTGGCACCGTACGTGTTTTTTCGGGTCTAACTCGGGTTGAGCTTCTTGTTGCGGTTAGGGTTATGTTTAGGGTTGTTAGGAAAGAGTGAAGGCGCAGAGTCCTGTTGAGTGTGGGGTTGCGTAAAGGCTCCCCCAGGGAGTTCAGGTGTACCCAAAGGCTTCCGCTGAGAGCACTTTTTGATGGCAGAAAGTGGCACCGTACGTGTTTTTTCGGGTCTAACTCGGGTTCAGCTTCTTGTTGCGGTTAGGGTTATGTTTAGGGTTGTTAGGAAAGAGTGAAGACGCAGAGTCCTGTTGAGTGTGGGGTTGCGTAAAGGCTCCCCCAGGGAGTTCAGGTGTACCCAAAGGCTTCCGCTGAGAGCACTTTTTGATGGCAGAAAGTGGCACCGTACGTGTTTTTTCGGGTCTAACTCGGGTTCAGCTTCTTGTTGTGGTTAGGGTTATGTTTAGGGTTGTTAGGAAAGAGTGAAGACGCAGAGTCCTGTTGAGTGTGGGGTTGCGTAAAGGCTCCCCCAGGGAGTTCAGGTGTACCCAAAGGCTTCCGCTGAGAGCACTTTTTGATGGCAGAAAGTGGCACCGTACGTGTTTTTTCGGGTCTAACTCGGGTTCAGCTTCTTGTTGCGGTTAGGGTTATGTTTAGGGTTGTTAGGAAAGAGTGAAGACGCAGAGTCCTGTTGAGTGTGGGGTTGCGTAAAGACTCCCCCAGGGAGTTCAGGTGTACCCAAAGGCTTCCGCTGAGAGCACTTTTTGATGGCAGAAAGTGGCACCGTACGTGTTTTTTTGGGTCTAACTCGGGTTCAGCTTCTTGTTGCGGTTAGGGTTATGTTTAGGGTTGTTAGGAAAGAGTGAAGACGCAGAGTCCTGTTGAGTGTGGGGTTGCGTAAAGGCTCCCCCAGGGACTTCAGGTGTACCCAAAGGCTTCCGCTGAGAGCACTTTTTGATGGCAGAAAGTGGCACCGTACGTGTTTTTTCGGGTCTAACTCGGGTTCAGCTTCTTGTTGCGGTTAGGGTTATGTTTAGGGTTGTTAGGAAAGAGTGAAGACGCAGAGTCCTGTTGAGTGTGGGGTTGCGTAAAGGCTCCCCCAGGGAGTTCAGGTGTACCCAAAGGCTTCCGCTGAGAGCACTTTTTGATGGCAGAAAGTGGCACCGTACGTGTTTTTTCGGGTCTAACTCGGGTTCAGCTTCTTGTTGCGGTTAGGGTTATGTTCAGGGTTGTTAGGAAAGAGTGAAGACGCAGAGTCCTGTTGAGTGTGGGGTTGCGTAAAGGCTCCCCCAGGGAGTTCAGGTGTACCCAAAGGCTTCCGCTGAGAGCACTTTTGGATGGCAGAAAGTGGCACCGTACGTGTTTTTTCGGGTCTAACTCGGGTTCAGCTTCTTGTTGCGGTTAGGGTTATGTTTAGGGTTGTTAGGAAAGAGTGAAGACGCAGAGTCCTGTTGAGTGTGGGGTTGCGTAAAGGCTCCCCCAGGGAGTTCAGGTGTACCCAAAGGCTTCCGCTGAGAGCACTTTTGGATGGCAGAAAGTGGCACCGTACGTGTTTTTTCAGGTCTAACTCGGGTTCAGCTTCTTGTTGCGGTTAGGGTTATGTTTAGGGTTGTTAGGAAAGAGTGAAGACGCAGAGTCCTGTTGAGTGTGGGGTTGTGTAAAGGCTCCCCCAGGGAGTTCAGGTGTACCCAAAGGCTTCCGCTGAGAGCACTTTTTGATGGCAGAAAGTGGCACCGTACGTGTTTTTTCGGGTCTAACTCGGGTTCAGCTTCTTGTTGCGGTTAGGGTTATGTTTAGGGTTGTTAGGAAAGAGTGAAGACGCAGAGTCCTGTTGAGTGTGGGGTTGCGTAAAGGCTCCCCCAGGGAGTTCAGGTGTACCCAAAGGCTTCCGCTGAGAGCACTTTTTGATGGCAGAAAGTGGCACCGTACGTGTTTTTTCGGGTCTAACTCGGGTTCAGCTTCTTGTTGCGGTTAGGGTTATGTTTAGGGTTGTTAGGAAAGAGTGAAGACGCAGAGTCCTGTTGAGTGTGGGGTTGCGTAAAGGCTCCGCCAGGGAGTTCAGGTGTACCCAAAGGCTTCCGCTGAGAGCACTTTTTGATGGCAGAAAGTGGCACCGTACGTGTTTTTTCGGGTCTAACTCGGGTTCAGCTTCTTGTTGCGGTTAGGGTTATGTTTAGGGTTGTTAGGAAAGAGTGAAGGCGCAGAGTCCTGTTGAGTGTGGGGTTGCGTAAAGGCTCCCCCAGGGAGTTCACGTGTACCCAAAGGCTTCCGCTGAGAGCACTTTTTGATGGCAGAAAGTGGCACCGTACGTGTTTTTTCGGGTCTAACTCGGGTTCAGCTTCTTGTTGCGGTTAGGGTTATGTTTAGGGTTGTTAGGAAAGAGTGAAGGCGCAGAGTCCTGTTGAGTGTGGGGTTGCGTAAAGGCTCCCCCAGGGAGTTCACGTGTACCCAAAGG
This sequence comes from Anser brachyrhynchus, assembly GCF_964034855.1. NCBI lineage: Eukaryota > Metazoa > Chordata > Aves > Anseriformes > Anatidae > Anser > Anser brachyrhynchus. Next base: position 289,545 of record NW_027663762.1, on the reverse strand, counting down.
CTTCCGCTGAGAGCACTTTTTGATGGCAGAAAGTGGCACCGTACGTGTTTTTTCGGGTCTAACTCGGGTTCAGCTTCTTGTTGCGGTTAGGGTTATGTTTAGGGTTGTTAGGAAAGAGTGAAGACGCAGAGTCCTGTTGAGTGTGGGGTTGCGTAAAGGCTCCCCCAGGGAGTTCAGGTGTACCCAAAGGCTTCCGCTGAGAGCACTTTTGGATGGCAGAAAGTGGCACCGTACGTGTTTTTTCAGGTCTAACTCGGGTTCAGCTTCTTGTTGCGGTTAGGGTTATGTTTAGGGTTGTTAGGAAAGAGTGAAGACGCAGAGTCCTGTTGAGTGTGGGGTTGCGTAAAGGCTCCGCCAGGGAGTTCAGGTGTACCCAAAGGCTTCCGCTGAGAGCACTTTTTGATGGCAGAAAGTGGCACCGTACGTGTTTTTTCGGGTCTAACTCGGGTTCAGCTTCTTGTTGCGGTTAGGGTTATGTTTAGGGTTGTTAGGAAAGAGTGAAGACGCAGAGTCCTGTTGAGTGTGGGGTTGCGTAAAGGCTCCCCCAGGGAGTTCAGGTGTACCCAAAGGCTTCCGCTGAGAGCACTTTTTGATGGCAGAAAGTGGCACTGTACGTGTTTTTTCGGGTCTAACTCGGGTTCAGCTTCTTGTTGCGGTTAGGGTTATGTTTAGGGTTGTTAGGAAAGAGTGAAGACGCAGAGTCCTGTTGAGTGTGGGGTTGCGTAAAGGCTCCGCCAGGGAGTTCAGGTGTACCCAAAGGCTTCCGCTGAGAGCACTTTTTGATGGCAGAAAGTGGCACCGTACGTGTTTTTTCGGGTCTAACTCAGGTTCAGCTTCTTGTTGCGGTTAGGGTTATGTTTAGGGTTGTTAGGAAAGAGTGAAGGCGCAGAGTCCTGTTGAGTGTGGGGTTGCGTAAAGGCTCCCCCAGGGAGTTCACGTGTACCCAAAGGCTTCCGCTGAGAGCACTTTTTGATGGCAGAAAGTGGCACCGTACGTGTTTTTTCGGGTCTAACTCGGGTTGAGCTTCTTGTTGCGGTTAGGGTTATGTTTAGGGTTGTTAGGAAAGAGTGAAGACGCAGAGTCCTGTTGAGTGTGGGGTTGCGTAAAGGCTCCCCCAGGGAGTTCAGGTGTACCCAAAGGCTTCCGCTGAGAGCACTTTTGGATGGCAGAAAGTGGCACCGTACGTGTTTTTTCAGGTCTAACTCGGGTTCAGCTTCTTGTTGCGGTTAGGGTTATGTTTAGGGTTGTTAGGAAAGAGTGAAGACGCAGAGTCCTGTTGAGTGTGGGGTTGTGTAAAGGCTCCCCCAGGGAGTTCAGGTGTACCCAAAGGCTTCCGCTGAGAGCACTTTTTGATGGCAGAAAGTGGCACCGTACGTGTTTTTTCGGGTCTAACTCGGGTTCAGCTTCTTGTTGCGGTTAGGGTTATGTTTAGGGTTGTTAGGAAAGAGTGAAGACGCAGAGTCCTGTTGAGTGTGGGGTTGCGTAAAGGCTCCCCCAGGGAGTTCAGGTGTACCCAAAGGCTTCCGCTGAGAGCACTTTTTGATGGCAGAAAGTGGCACCGTACGTGTTTTTTCGGGTCTAACTCGGGTTCAGCTTCTTGTTGCGGTTAGGGTTATGTTTAGGGTTGTTAGGAAAGAGTGAAGACGCAGAGTCCTGTTGAGTGTGGGGTTGCGTAAAGGCTCCGCCAGGGAGTTCAGGTGTACCCAAAGGCTTCCGCTGAGAGCACTTTTTGATGGCAGAAAGTGGCACCGTACGTGTTTTTTCGGGTCTAACTCAGGTTCAGCTTCTTGTTGCGGTTAGGGTTATGTTTAGGGTTGTTAGGAAAGAGTGAAGGCGCAGAGTCCTGTTGAGTGTGGGGTTGCGTAAAGGCTCCCCCAGGGAGTTCACGTGTACCCAAAGGCTTCCGCTGAGAGCACTTTTTGATGGCAGAAAGTGGCACCGTACGTGTTTTTTCGGGTCTAACTCGGGTTCAGCTTCTTGTTGCGGTTAGGGTTATGTTTAGGGTTGTTAGGAAAGAGTGAAGGCGCAGAGTCCTGTTGAGTGTGGGGTTGCGTAAAGGCTCCCCCAGGGAGTTCAGGTGTACCCAAAGGCTTCCGCTGAGAGCACTTTTGGATGGCAGAAAGTGGCACCGTACGTGTTTTTTCGGGTCTAACTCGGGTTCAGCTTCTAGTTGCGGTTAGGGTTATGTTTAGGGTTGTTAGGAAAGAGTGAAGACGCAGAGTCCTGTTGAGTGTGGGGTTGCGTAAAGGCTCCCCCAGGGAGTTCAGGTGTACCCAAAGGCTTCCGCTGAGAGCACTTTTTGATGGCAGAAAGTGGCACCGTACGTGTTTTTTCGGGTCTAACTCGGGTTCAGCTTCTTGTTGCGGTTAGGGTTATGTTTAGGGTTGTTAGGAAAGAGTGAAGACGCAGAGTCCTGTTGAGTGTGGGGTTGCGTAAAGGCTCCCCCAGGGAGTTCAGGTGTACCCAAAGGCTTCCGCTGAGAGCACTTTTGGATGGCAGAAAGTGGCACCGTACGTGTTTTTTCGGGTCTAACTCGGGTTGAGCTTCTTGTTGCGGTTAGGGTTATGTTCAGGGTTGTTAGGAAAGAGTGAAGACGCAGAGTCCTGTTGAGTGTGGGGTTGCGTAAAGGCTCCCCCAGGGAGTTCAGGTGTACCCAAAGGCTTCCGCTGAGAGCACTTTTTGATGGCAGAAAGTGGCACCGTACGTGTTTTTTCGGGTCTAACTCGGGTTCAGCTTCTTGTTGCGGTTAGGGTTATGTTTAGGGTTGTTAGGAAAGAGTGAAGACGCAGAGTCCTGTTGAGTGTGGGGTTGCGTAAAGGCTCCCCCAGGGAGTTCAGGTGTACCCAAAGGCTTCCGCTGAGAGCACTTTTTGATGGCAGAAAGTGGCACCGTACGTGTTTTTTCGGGTCTAACTCGGGTTGAGCTTCTTGTTGCGGTTAGGGTTATGTTTAGGGTTGTTAGGAAAGAGTGAAGACGCAGAGTCCTGTTGAGTGTGGGGTTGCGTAAAGGCTCCCCCAGGGAGTTCAGGTGTACCCAAAGGCTTCCGCTGAGAGCACTTTTTGATGGCAGAAAGTGGCACCGTACGTGTTTTTTCGGGTCTAACTCGGGTTCAGCTTCTTGTTGCGGTTAGGGTTATGTTTAGGGTTGTTAGGAAAGAGTGAAGACGCAGAGTCCTGTTGAGTGTGGGGTTGCGTAAAGGCTCCGCCAGGGAGTTCAGGTGTACCCAAAGGCTTCCGCTGAGAGCACTTTTTGATGGCAGAAAGTGGCACCGTACGTGTTTTTTCGGGTCTAACTCGGGTTCAGCTTCTTGTTGCGGTTAGGGTTATGTTTAGGGTTGTTAGGAAAGAGTGAAGGCGCAGAGTCCTGTTGAGTGTGGGGTTGCGTAAAGGCTCCCCCAGGGAGTTCACGTGTACCCAAAGGCTTCCGCTGAGAGCACTTTTTGATGGCAGAAAGTGGCACCGTACGTGTTTTTTCGGGTCTAACTCGGGTTCAGCTTCTTGTTGCGGTTAGGGTTATGTTTAGGGTTGTTAGGAAAGAGTGAAGACGCAGAGTCCTGTTGAGTGTGGGGTTGCGTAAAGGCTCCCCAGGGAGTTCAGGTGTACCCAAAGGCTTCCGCTGAGATCACTTTTTGATGGCAGAAAGTGGCACCGTACGTGTTTTTTCGGGTCTAACTCGGGTTCAGCTTCTTGTTGCGGTTAGGGTTATGTTTAGGGTTGTTAGGAAAGAGTGAAGACGCAGAGTCCTGTTGAGTGTGGGGTTGCGTAAAGGCTCCCCCAGGGAGTTCAGGTGTACCCAAAGGCTTCCGCTGAGAGCACTTTTTGATGGCAGAAAGTGGCACCGTACGTGTTTTTTCGGGTCTAACTCGGGTTCAGCTTCTTGTTGCGGTTAGGGTTATGTTTAGGGTTGTTAGGAAAGAGTGAAGACGCAGAGTCCTGTTGAGTGTGGGGTTGCGTAAAGGCTCCCCCAGGGAGTTCAGGTGTACCCAAAGGCTTCCGCTGAGAGCACTTTTTGATGGCAGAAAGTGGCACCGTACGTGTTTTTTCGGGTCTAACTCGGGTTCAGCTTCTTGTTGCGGTTAGGGTTATGTTTAGGGTTGTTAGGAAAGAGTGAAGACGCAGAGTCCTGTTGAGTGTGGGGTTGCGTAAAGGCTCCCCCAGGGAGTTCAGGTGTACCCAAAGGCTTCCGCTGAGAGCACTTTTTGATGGCAGAAAGTGGCACCGTACGTGTTTTTTCGGGTCTAACTCGGGTTGAGCTTCTTGTTGCGGTTAGGGTTATGTTTAGGGTTGTTAGGAAAGAGTGAAGACGCAGAGTCCTGTTGAGTGTGGGGTTGCGTAAAGGCTCCCCCAGGGAGTTCAGGTGTACCCAAAGGCTTCCGCTGAGAGCACTTTTTGATGGCAGAAAGTGGCACCGTACGTGTTTTTTCGGGTCTAACTCGGGTTCAGCTTCTTGTTGCGGTTAGGGTTATGTTTAGGGTTGTTAGGAAAGAGTGAAGACGCAGAGTCCTGTTGAGTGTGGGGTTGCGTAAAGGCTCCCCCAGGGAGTTCAGGTGTACCCAAAGGCTTCCGCTGAGAGCACTTTTTGATGGCAGAAAGTGGCACCGTACGTGTTTTTTCGGGTCTAACTCGGGTTCAGCTTCTTGTTGCGGTTAGGGTTATGTTTAGGGTTGTTAGGAAAGAGTGAAGACGCAGAGTCCTGTTGAGTGTGGGGTTGCGTAAAGACTCCCCCAGGGAGTTCAGGTGTACCCAAAGGCTTCCGCTGAGAGCACTTTTTGATGGCAGAAAGTGGCACCGTACGTGTTTTTTCGGGTCTAACTCGGGTTCAGCTTCTTGTTGCGGTTAGGGTTATGTTTAGGGTTGTTAGGAAAGAGTGAAGACGCAGAGTCCTGTTGAGTGTGGGGTTGCGTAAAGGCTCCCCCAGGGAGTTCAGGTGTACCCAAAGGCTTCCGCTGAGAGCACTTTTTGATGGCAGAAAGTGGCACCGTACGTGTTTTTTCGGGTCTAACTCGGGTTCAGCTTCTTGTTGCGGTTAGGGTTATGTTTAGGGTTGTTAGGAAAGAGTGAAGACGCAGAGTCCTGTTGAGTGTGGGGTTGCGTAAAGGCTCCCCCAGGGAGTTCAGGTGTACCCAAAGGCTTCCGCTGAGAGCACTTTTGGATGGCAGAAAGTGGCACCGTACGTGTTTTTTCGGGTCTAACTCGGGTTCAGCTTCTTGTTGCGGTTAGGGTTATGTTCAGGGTTGTTAGGAAAGAGTGAAGACGCAGAGTCCTGTTGAGTGTGGGGTTGCGTAAAGGCTCCCCAGGGAGTTCAGGTGTACCCAAAGGCTTCCGCTGAGAGCACTTTTTGATGGCAGAAAGTGGCACCGTACGTGTTTTTTCGGGTCTAACTCGGGTTCAGCTTCTTGTTGCGGTTAGGTTATGTTTAGGGTTGTTAGGAAAGAGTGAAGACGCAGAGTCCTGTTGAGTGTGGGGTTGCGTAAAGGCTCCCCCAGGGAGTTCAGGTGTACCCAAAGGCTTCCGCTGAGAGCACTTTTTGATGGCAGAAAGTGGCACCGTACGTGTTTTTTCGGGTCTAACTCGGGTTCAGCTTCTTGTTGCGGTTAGGGTTATGTTTAGGGTTGTTAGGAAAGAGTGAAGACGCAGAGTCCTGTTGAGTGTGGGGTTGCGTAAAGGCTCCCCAGGGAGTTCAGGTGTACCCAAAGGCTTCCGCTGAGAGCACTTTTTGATGGCAGAAAGTGGCACCGTACGTGTTTTTTCGGGTCTAACTCGGGTTCAGCTTCTTGTTGCGGTTAGGGTTATGTTTAGGGTTGTTAGGAAAGAGCGAAGACGCAGAGTCCTGTTGAGTGTGGGGTTGCATAAAGGCTCCCCCAGGGAGTTCAGGTGTACCCAAAGGCTTCCGCTGAGAGCACTTTTTGATGGCAGAAAGTGGCACCGTACGTGTTTTTTCGGGTCTAACTCGGGTTCAGCTTCTTGTTGCGGTTAGGGTTATGTTTAGGGTTGTTAGGAAAGAGTGAAGACGCAGAGTCCTGTTGAGTGTGGGGTTGCGTAAAGGCTCCCCCAGGGAGTTCAGGTGTACCCAAAGGCTTCCGCTGAGATCACTTTTTGATGGCAGAAAGTGGCACCGTACGTGTTTTTTCGGGTCTAACTCGGGTTCAGCTTCTTGTTGCGGTTAGGGTTATGTTTAGGGTTGTTAGGAAAGAGTGAAGACTCAGAGTCCTGTTGAGTGTGGGGTTGCGTAAAGGCTCCCCCAGGGAGTTCAGGTGTACCCAAAGGCTTCCGCTGAGAGCACTTTTTGATGGCAGAAAGTGGCACCGTACGTGTTTTTTCGGGTCTAACTCGGGTTCAGCTTCTTGTTGCGGTTAGGGTTATGTTTAGGGTTGTTAGGAAAGAGTGAAGACGCAGAGTCCTGTTGAGTGTGGGGTTGCGTAAAGGCTCCGCCAGGGAGTTCAGGTGTACCCAAAGGCTTCCGCTGAGAGCACTTTTTGATGGCAGAAAGTGGCACCGTACGTGTTTTTTCGGGTCTAACTCGGGTTCAGCTTCTTGTTGCGGTTAGGGTTATGTTTAGGGTTGTTAGGAAAGAGTGAAGGCGCAGAGTCCTGTTGAGTGTGGGGTTGCGTAAAGGCTCCCCCAGGGAGTTCACGTGTACCCAAAGGCTTCCGCTGAGAGCACTTTTTGATGGCAGAAAGTGGCACCGTACGTGTTTTTTCGGGTCTAACTCGGGTTCAGCTTCTTGTTGCGGTTAGGGTTATGTTTAGGGTTGTTAGGAAAGAGCGAAGACGCAGAGTCCTGTTGAGTGTGGGGTTGCGTAAAGGCTCCGCCAGGGAGTTCAGGTGTACCCAAAGGCTTCCGCTGAGAGCACTTTTTGATGGCAGAAAGTGGCACCGTACGTGTTTTTTCGGGTCTAACTCGGGTTCAGCTTCTTGTTGCGGTTAGGGTTATGTTTAGGGTTGTTAGGAAAGAGTGAAGACGCAGAGTCCTGTTGAGTGTGGGGTTGCGTAAAGGCTCCCCCAGGGAGTTCACGTGTACCCAAAGGCTTCCGCTGAGAGCACTTTTGGATGGAAGAAAGTGGCACCGTACGTGTTTTTTCGGGTCTAACTCGGGTTCAGCTTCTTGTTGCGGTTAGGGTTATGTTTAGGGTTGTTAGGAAAGAGTGAAGGCGCAGAGTCCTGTTGAGTGTGGGGTTGCGTAAAGGCTCCCCCAGGGAGTTCAGGTGTACCCAAAGGCTTCCGCTGAGAGCACTTTTTGATGGCAGAAAGTGGCACCGTACGTGTTTTTTCGGGTCTAACTCGGGTTCAGCTTCTTGTTGCGGTTAGGGTTATGTTTAGGGTTGTTAGGAAAGAGTGAAGACGCAGAGTCCTGTTGAGTGTGGGGTTGCGTAAAGACTCCCCCAGGGAGTTCAGGTGTACCCAAAGGCTTCCGCTGAGAGCACTTTTGGATGGCAGAAAGTGGCACCGTACGTGTTTTTTCGGGTCTAACTCGGGTTGAGCTTCTTGTTGCGGTTAGGGTTATGTTTAGGGTTGTTAGGAAAGAGTGAAGACGCAGAGTCCTGTTGAGTGTGGGGTTGCGTAAAGGCTCCCCCAGGGAGTTCAGGTGTACCCAAAGGCTTCCGCTGAGAGCACTTTTGGATGGCAGAAAGTGGCACCGTACGTGTTTTTTCGGGTCTAACTCGGGTTCAGCTTCTTGTTGCGGTTAGGGTTATGTTCAGGGTTGTTAGGAAAGAGTGAAGACGCAGAGTCCTGTTGAGTGTGGGGTTGCGTAAAGGCTCCCCCAGGGAGTTCAGGTGTACCCAAAGGCTTCCGCTGAGAGCACTTTTTGATGGCAGAAAGTGGCACCGTACGTGTTTTTTCGGGTCTAACTCGGGTTCAGCTTCTTGTTGCGGTTAGGGTTATGTTTAGGGTTGTTAGGAAAGAGTGAAGACGCAGAGTCCTGTTGAGTGTGGGGTTGCGTAAAGGCTCCCCCAGGGAGTTCAGGTGTACCCAAAGGCTTCCGCTGAGAGCACTTTTTGATGGCAGAAAGTGGCACCGTACGTGTTTTTTCGGGTCTAACTCGGGTTCAGCTTCTTGTTGCGGTTAGGGTTATGTTTAGGGTTGTTAGGAAAGAGTGAAGACGCAGAGTCCTGTTGAGTGTGGGGTTGCGTAAAGGCTCCCCCAGGGAGTTCAGGTGTACCCAAAGGCTTCCGCTGAGAGCACTTTTTGATGGCAGAAAGTGGCACCGTACGTGTTTTTTCGGGTCTAACTCGGGTTCAGCTTCTTGTTGCGGTTAGGGTTATGTTTAGGGTTGTTAGGAAAGAGCGAAGACGCAGAGTCCCGTTGAGTGTGGGGTTGCGTAAAGGCTCCCCCAGGGAGTTCAGGTGTACCCAAAGGCTTCCGCTCAGAGCACTTTTTGATGGCAGAAAGTGGCACCGTACGTGTTTTTTCGGGTCTAACTCGGGTTCAGCTTCTTGTTGCGGTTAGGGTTATGTTTAGGGTTGTTAGGAAAGAGTGAAGACGCAGAGTCCTGTTGAGTGTGGGGTTGCATAAAGGCTCCCCCAGGGAGTTCAGGTGTACCCAAAGGCTTCCGCTGAGAGCACTTTTTGATGGCAGAAAGTGGCACCGTACGTGTTTTTTCGGGTCTAACTCGGGTTCAGCTTCTTGTTGCGGTTAGGGTTATGTTTAGGGTTGTTAGGAAAGAGTGAAGACTCAGAGTCCTGTTGAGTGTGGGGTTGCGTAAAGGCTCCCCCAGGGAGTTCAGGTGTACCCAAAGGCTTCCGCTGAGAGCACTTTTTGATGGCAGAAAGTGGCACCGTACGTGTTTTTTCGGGTCTAACTCGGGTTCAGATTCTTGTTGCGGTTAGGGTTATGTTTAGGGTTGTTAGGAAAGAGTGAAGACGCAGAGTCCTGTTGAGTGTGGGGTTGCGTAAAGGCTCCCCCAGGGAGTTCAGGTGTACCCAAAGGCTTCCGCTGAGAGCACTTTTTGATGGCAGAAAGTGGCACCGTACGTGTTTTTTCGGGTCTAACTCGGGTTCAGCTTCTTGTTGCGGTTAGGGTTATGTTTAGGGTTGTTAGGAAAGAGTGAAGACGCAGAGTCCTGTTGAGTGTGGGGTTGCGTAAAGGCTCCGCCAGGGAGTTCAGGTGTACCCAAAGGCTTCCGCTGAGAGCACTTTTTGATGGCAGAAAGTGGCACCGTACGTGTTTTTTCGGGTCTAACTCGGGTTCAGCTTCTTGTTGCGGTTAGGGTTATGTTTAGGGTTGTTAGGAAAGAGTGAAGGCGCAGAGTCCTGTTGAGTGTGGGGTTGCGTAAAGGCTCCCCCAGGGAGTTCAGGTGTACCCAAAGGCTTCCGCTGAGAGCACTTTTTGATGGCAGAAAGTGGCACCGTACGTGTTTTTTCGGGTCTAACTCGGGTTCAGCTTCTTGTTGCGGTTAGGGTTATGTTTAGGGTTGTTAGGAAAGAGTGAAGACGCAGAGTCCTGTTGAGTGTGGGGTTGCGTAAAGGCTCCCCCAGGGAGTTCAGGTGTACCCAAAGGCTTCCGCTGAGAGCACTTTTTGATGGCAGAAAGTGGCACCGTACGTGTTTTTTCGGGTCTAACTCGGGTTCAGCTTCTTGTTGCGGTTAGGGTTATGTTTAGGGTTGTTAGGAAAGAGTGAAGACGCAGAGTCCTGTTGAGTGTGGGGTTGCGTAAAGGCTCCCCCAGGGAGTTCAGGTGTACCCAAAGGCTTCCGCTGAGAGCACTTTTGGATGGCAGAAAGTGGCACCGTACGTGTTTTTTCGGGTCTAACTCGGGTTCAGCTTCTTGTTGCGGTTAGGGTTATGTTTAGGGTTGTTAGGAAAGAGTGAAGACGCAGAGTCCTGTTGAGTGTGGGGTTGCGTAAAGGCTCCCCCAGGGAGTTCAGGTGTACCCAAAGGCTTCCGCTGAGAGCACTTTTGGATGGCAGAAAGTGGCACCGTACGTGTTTTTTCGGGTCTAACTCGGGTTCAGCTTCTTGTTGCGGTTAGGGTTATGTTTAGGGTTGTTAGGAAAGAGCGAAGACGCAGAGTCCCGTTGAGTGTGGGGTTGCGTAAAGGCTCCCCCAGGGAGTTCAGGTGTACCCAAAGGCTTCCGCTGAGAGCACTTTTTGATGGCAGAAAGTGGCACCGTACGTGTTTTTTCGGGTCTAACTCGGGTTCAGCTTCTTGTTGCGGTTAGGGTTATGTTTAGGGTTGTTAGGAAAGAGTGAAGACGCAGAGTCCTGTTGAGTGTGGGGTTGCGTAAAGGCTCCCCCAGGGAGTTCAGGTGTACCCAAAGGCTTCCGCTCAGAGCACTTTTTGATGGCAGAAAGTGGCACCGTACGTGTTTTTTCGGGTCTAACTCGGGTTCAGCTTCTTGTTGCGGTTAGGGTTATGTTTAGGGTTGTTAGGAAAGAGTGAAGACGCAGAGTCCTGTTGAGTGTGGGGTTGCGTAAAGGCTCCCCCAGGGAGTTCAGGTGTACCCAAAGGCTTCCGCTGAGAGCACTTTTTGATGGCAGAAAGTGGCACCGTACGTGTTTTTTCGGGTCTAACTCGGGTTGAGCTTCTTGTTGCGGTTAGGGTTATGTTTAGGGTTGTTAGGAAAGAGTGAAGACGCAGAGTCCTGTTGAGTGTGGGGTTGCGTAAAGGCTCCCCCAGGGAGTTCACGTGTACCCAAAGGCTTCCGCTGAGAGCACTTTTTGATGGCAGAAAGTGGCACCGTACGTGTTTTTTCGGGTCTAACTCGGGTTCAGCTTCTTGTTGCGGTTAGGGTTATGTTTAGGGTTGTTAGGAAAGAGTGAAGACGCAGAGTCCTGTTGAGTGTGGGGTTGCGTAAAGGCTCCCCCAGGGAGTTCAGGTGTACCCAAAGGCTTCCGCTGAGAGCACTTTTTGATGGCAGAAAGTGGCACCGTACGTGTTTTTTCGGGTCTAACTCGGGTTCAGCTTCTTGTTGTGGTTAGGGTTATGTTTAGGGTTGTTAGGAAAGAGTGAAGACGCAGAGTCCTGTTGAGTGTGGGGTTGCGTAAAGGCTCCCCCAGGGAGTTCAGGTGTACCCAAAGGCTTCCGCTGAGAGCACTTTTTGATGGCAGAAAGTGGCACCGTACGTGTTTTTTCGGGTCTAACTCGGGTTGAGCTTCTTGTTGCGGTTAGGGTTATGTTTAGGGTTGTTAGGAAAGAGTGAAGACGCAGAGTCCTGTTGAGTGTGGGGTTGCGTAAAGGCTCCCCCAGGGAGTTCAGGTGTACCCAAAGGCTTCCGCTGAGAGCACTTTTTGATGGCAGAAAGTGTCACCGTACGTGTTTTTTCGGGTCTAAGTCGGGTTCAGCTTCTTGTTGCGGTTAGGGTTATGTTTAGGGTTGTTAGGAAAGAGTGAAGACGCAGAGTCCTGTTGAGTGTGGGGTTGCGTAAAGACTCCCCCAGGGAGTTCAGGTGTACCCAAAGGCTTCCGCTGAGAGCACTTTTTGATGGCAGAAAGTGGCACCGTACGTGTTTTTTTGGGTCTAACTCGGGTTCAGCTTCTTGTTGCGGTTAGGGTTATGTTTAGGGTTGTTAGGAAAGAGTGAAGACGCAGAGTCCTGTTGAGTGTGGGGTTGCGTAAAGGCTCCCCCAGGGAGTTCAGGTGTACCCAAAGGCTTCCGCTGAGAGCACTTTTTGATGGCAGAAAGTGGCACCGTACGTGTTTTTTCGGGTCTAACTCGGGTTCAGCTTCTTGTTGCGGTTAGGGTTATGTTTAGGGTTGTTAGGAAAGAGTGAAGACGCAGAGTCCTGTTGAGTGTGGGGTTGCGTAAAGGCTCCCCCAGGGAGTTCAGGTGTACCCAAAGGCTTCCGCTCAGAGCACTTTTTGATGGCAGAAAGTGGCACCGTACGTGTTTTTTCGGGTCTAACTCGGGTTCAGCTTCTTGTTGCGGTTAGGGTTATGTTCAGGGTTGTTAGGAAAGAGTGAAGACGCAGAGTAATGTTGAGTGTGGGGTTGCGTAAAGGCTCCCCCAGGGAGTTCAGGTGTACCCAAAGGCTTCCGCTGAGAGCACTTTTTGATGGCAGAAAGTGGCACCGTACGTGTTTTTTCGGGTCTAACTCGGGTTCAGCTTCTTGTTGCGGTTAGGGTTATGTTTAGGGTTGTTAGGAAAGAGTGAAGACGCAGAGTCCTGTTGAGTGTGGGGTTGCGTAAAGGCTCCCCCAGGGAGTTCAGGTGTACCCAAAGGCTTCCGCTGAGAGCACTTTTGGATGGCAGAAAGTGGCACCGTACGTGTTTTTTCGGGTCTAACTCGGGTTCAGCTTCTTGTTGCGGTTAGGGTTATGTTTAGGGTTGTTAGGAAAGAGCGAAGACGCAGAGTCCTGTTGAGTGTGGGGTTGCGTAAAGGCTCCCCCAGGGAGTTCACGTGTACCCAAAGGCTTCCGCTGAGAGCACTTTTTGATGGCAGAAAGTGGCACCGTACGTGTTTTTTCGGGTCTAACTCGGGTTCAGCTTCTTGTTGCGGTTAGGGTTATGTTTAGGGTTGTTAGGAAAGAGTGAAGACGCAGAGTCCTGTTGAGTGTGGGGTTGCGTAAAGGCTCCCCCAGGGAGTTCAGGTGTACCCAAAGGCTTCCGCTGAGAGCACTTTTGGATGGCAGAAAGTGGCACCGTACGTGTTTTTTCGGGTCTAACTCGGGTTCAGCTTCTTGTTGCGGTTAGGGTTATGTTCAGGGTTGTTAGGAAAGAGTGAAGACGCAGAGTCCTGTTGAGTGTGGGGTTGCGTAAAGGCTCCCCCAGGGAGTTCAGGTGTACCCAAAGGCTTCCGCTGAGAGCACTTTTTGATGGCAGAAAGTGGCACCGTACGTGTTTTTTCGGGTCTAACTCGGGTTGAGCTTCTTGTTGCGGTTAGGGTTATGTTTAGGGTTGTTAGGAAAGAGTGAAGACGCAGAGTCCTGTTGAGTGTGGGGTTGCGTAAAGGCTCCCCCAGGGAGTTCAGGTGTACCCAAAGGCTTCCGCTGAGAGCACTTTTTGATGGCAGAAAGTGGCACCGTACGTGTTTTTTCGGGTCTAACTCGGGTTCAGCTTCTTGTTGCGGTTAGGGTTATGTTTAGGGTTGTTAGGAAAGAGTGAAGACGCAGAGTCCTGTTGAGTGTGGGGTTGCGTAAAGGCTCCCCCAGGGAGTTCAGGTGTACCCAAAGGCTTCCGCTGAGAGCACTTTTTGATGGCAGAAAGTGGCACCGTACGTGTTTTTTCGGGTCTAACTCGGGTTCAGCTTCTTGTTGCGGTTAGGGTTATGTTTAGGGTTGTTAGGAAAGAGCGAAGACGCAGAGTCCCGTTGAGTGTGGGGTTGCGTAAAGGCTCCCCCAGGGAGTTCAGGTGTACCCAAAGGCTTCCGCTCAGAGCACTTTTTGATGGCAGAAAGTGGCACCGTACGTGTTTTTTCGGGTCTAACTCGGGTTCAGCTTCTTGTTGCGGTTAGGGTTATGTTTAGGGTTGTTAGGAAAGAGTGAAGACGCAGAGTCCTGTTGAGTGTGGGGTTGCATAAAGGCTCCCCCAGGGAGTTCAGGTGTACCCAAAGGCTTCCGCTGAGAGCACTTTTTGATGGCAGAAAGTGGCACCGTACGTGTTTTTTCGGGTCTAACTCGGGTTCAGCTTCTTGTTGCGGTTAGGGTTATGTTTAGGGTTGTTAGGAAAGAGTGAAGACTCAGAGTCCTGTTGAGTGTGGGGTTGCGTAAAGGCTCCCCCAGGGAGTTCAGGTGTACCCAAAGGCTTCCGCTGAGAGCACTTTTGGATGGCAGAAAGTGGCACCGTACGTGTTTTTTCGGGTCTAACTCGGGTTCAGATTCTTGTTGCGGTTAGGGTTATGTTTAGGGTTGTTAGGAAAGAGTGAAGACGCAGAGTCCTGTTGAGTGTGGGGTTGCGTAAAGGCTCCCCCAGGGAGTTCAGGTGTACCCAAAGGCTTCCGCTGAGAGCACTTTTTGATGGCAGAAAGTGGCACCGTACGTGTTTTTTCGGGTCTAACTCGGGTTCAGCTTCTTGTTGCGGTTAGGGTTATGTTTAGGGTTGTTAGGAAAGAGTGAAGACGCAGAGTCCTGTTGAGTGTGGGGTTGCGTAAAGGCTCCGCCAGGGAGTTCAGGTGTACCCAAAGGCTTCCGCTGAGAGCACTTTTTGATGGCAGAAAGTGGCACCGTACGTGTTTTTTCGGGTCTAACTCGGGTTCAGCTTCTTGTTGCGGTTAGGGTTATGTTTAGGGTTGTTAGGAAAGAGTGAAGGCGCAGAGTCCTGTTGAGTGTGGGGTTGCGTAAAGGCTCCCCCAGGGAGTTCAGGTGTACCCAAAGGCTTCCGCTGAGAGCACTTTTTGATGGCAGAAAGTGGCACCGTACGTGTTTTTTCGGGTCTAACTCGGGTTCAGCTTCTTGTTGCGGTTAGGGTTATGTTTAGGGTTGTTAGGAAAGAGTGAAGACGCAGAGTCCTGTTGAGTGTGGGGTTGCGTAAAGGCTCCCCCAGGGAGTTCAGGTGTACCCAAAGGCTTCCGCTGAGAGCACTTTTTGATGGCAGAAAGTGGCACCGTACGTGTTTTTTCGGGTCTAACTCGGGTTCAGCTTCTTGTTGCGGTTAGGGTTATGTTTAGGGTTGTTAGGAAAGAGTGAAGACGCAGAGTCCTGTTGAGTGTGGGGTTGCGTAAAGGCTCCCCCAGGGAGTTCAGGTGTACCCAAAGGCTTCCGCTGAGAGCACTTTTGGATGGCAGAAAGTGGCACCGTACGTGTTTTTTCGGGTCTAACTCGGGTTCAGCTTCTTGTTGCGGTTAGGGTTATGTTTAGGGTTGTTAGGAAAGAGTGAAGACGCAGAGTCCTGTTGAGTGTGGGGTTGCGTAAAGGCTCCCCCAGGGAGTTCAGGTGTACCCAAAGGCTTCCGCTGAGAGCACTTTTGGATGGCAGAAAGTGGCACCGTACGTGTTTTTTCGGGTCTAACTCGGGTTCAGCTTCTTGTTGCGGTTAGGGTTATGTTTAGGGTTGTTAGGAAAGAGCGAAGACGCAGAGTCCCGTTGAGTGTGGGGTTGCGTAAAGGCTCCCCCAGGGAGTTCAGGTGTACCCAAAGGCTTCCGCTGAGAGCACTTTTTGATGGCAGAAAGTGGCACCGTACGTGTTTTTTCGGGTCTAACTCGGGTTCAGCTTCTTGTTGCGGTTAGGGTTATGTTTAGGGTTGTTAGGAAAGAGTGAAGACGCAGAGTCCTGTTGAGTGTGGGGTTGCGTAAAGGCTCCCCCAGGGAGTTCAGGTGTACCCAAAGGCTTCCGCTCAGAGCACTTTTTGATGGCAGAAAGTGGCACCGTACGTGTTTTTTCGGGTCTAACTCGGGTTCAGCTTCTTGTTGCGGTTAGGGTTATGTTTAGGGTTGTTAGGAAAGAGTGAAGACTCAGAGTCCTGTTGAGTGTGGGGTTGCGTAAAGGCTCCCCCAGGGAGTTCAGGTGTACCCAAAGGCTTCCGCTGAGAGCACTTTTTGATGGCAGAAAGTGGCACCGTACGTGTTTTTTCGGGTCTAACTCGGGTTGAGCTTCTTGTTGCGGTTAGGGTTATGTTTAGGGTTGTTAGGAAAGAGTGAAGACGCAGAGTCCTGTTGAGTGTGGGGTTGCGTAAAGGCTCCCCCAGGGAGTTCACGTGTACCCAAAGGCTTCCGCTGAGAGCACTTTTTGATGGCAGAAAGTGGCACCGTACGTGTTTTTTCGGGTCTAACTCGGGTTCAGCTTCTTGTTGCGGTTAGGGTTATGTTTAGGGTTGTTAGGAAAGAGTGAAGACGCAGAGTCCTGTTGAGTGTGGGGTTGCGTAAAGGCTCCCCCAGGGAGTTCAGGTGTACCCAAAGGCTTCCGCTGAGAGCACTTTTTGATGGCAGAAAGTGGCACCGTACGTGTTTTTTCGGGTCTAACTCGGGTTCAGCTTCTTGTTGTGGTTAGGGTTATGTTTAGGGTTGTTAGGAAAGAGTGAAGACGCAGAGTCCTGTTGAGTGTGGGGTTGCGTAAAGGCTCCCCCAGGGAGTTCAGGTGTACCCAAAGGCTTCCGCTGAGAGCACTTTTTGATGGCAGAAAGTGGCACCGTACGTGTTTTTTCGGGTCTAACTCGGGTTGAGCTTCTTGTTGCGGTTAGGGTTATGTTTAGGGTTGTTAGGAAAGAGTGAAGACGCAGAGTCCTGTTGAGTGTGGGGTTGCGTAAAGGCTCCCCCAGGGAGTTCAGGTGTACCCAAAGGCTTCCGCTGAGAGCACTTTTTGATGGCAGAAAGTGTCACCGTACGTGTTTTTTCGGGTCTAAGTCGGGTTCAGCTTCTTGTTGCGGTTAGGGTTATGTTTAGGGTTGTTAGGAAAGAGTGAAGACGCAGAGTCCTGTTGAGTGTGGGGTTGCGTAAAGACTCCCCCAGGGAGTTCAGGTGTACCCAAAGGCTTCCGCTGAGAGCACTTTTTGATGGCAGAAAGTGGCACCGTACGTGTTTTTTTGGGTCTAACTCGGGTTCAGCTTCTTGTTGCGGTTAGGGTTATGTTTAGGGTTGTTAGGAAAGAGTGAAGACGCAGAGTCCTGTTGAGTGTGGGGTTGCGTAAAGGCTCCCCCAGGGAGTTCAGGTGTACCCAAAGGCTTCCGCTGAGAGCACTTTTTGATGGCAGAAAGTGGCACCGTACGTGTTTTTTCGGGTCTAACTCGGGTTCAGCTTCTTGTTGCGGTTAGGGTTTATGTTTAGGGTTGTTAGGAAAGAGTGAAGACGCAGAGTCCTGTTGAGTGTGGGGTTGCGTAAAGGCTCCCCCAGGGAGTTCAGGTGTACCCAAAGGCTTCCGCTCAGAGCACTTTTTGATGGCAGAAAGTGGCACCGTACGTGTTTTTTCGGGTCTAACTCGGGTTCAGCTTCTTGTTGCGGTTAGGGTTATGTTCAGGGGTTGTTAGGAAAGAGTGAAGACGCAGAGTAATGTTGAGTGTGGGGTTGCGTAAAGGCTCCCCCAGGGAGTTCAGGTGTACCCAAAGGCTTCCGCTGAGAGCACTTTTTGATGGCAGAAAGTGGCACCGTACGTGTTTTTTCGGGTCTAACTCGGGTTCAGCTTCTTGTTGCGGTTAGGGTTATGTTTAGGGTTGTTAGGAAAGAGTGAAGACGCAGAGTCCTGTTGAGTGTGGGGTTGCGTAAAGGCTCCCCCAGGGACTTCAGGTGTACCCAAAGGCTTCCGCTGAGAGCACTTTTGGATGGCAGAAAGTGTCACCGTACGTGTTTTTTCGGGTCTAACTCGGGTTCAGCTTCTTGTTGCGGTTAGGGTTATGTTTAGGGTTGTTAGGAAAGAGCGAAGACGCAGAGTCCTGTTGAGTGTGGGGTTGCGTAAAGGCTCCCCCAGGGAGTTCACGTGTACCCAAAGGCTTCCGCTGAGAGCACTTTTTGATGGCAGAAAGTGGCACCGTACGTGTTTTTTCGGGTCTAACTCGGGTTCAGCTTCTTGTTGCGGTTAGGGTTATGTTTAGGGTTGTTAGGAAAGAGTGAAGACGCAGAGTCCTGTTGAGTGTGGGGTTGCGTAAAGGCTCCCCCAGGGAGTTCAGGTGTACCCAAAGGCTTCCGCTGAGAGCACTTTTGGATGGCAGAAAGTGGCACCGTACGTGTTTTTTCGGGTCTAACTCGGGTTGAGCTTCTTGTTGCGGTTAGGGTTATGTTTAGGGTTGTTAGGAAAGAGTGAAGACGCAGAGTCCTGTTGAGTATGGGGTTGCGTAAAGGCTCCCCCAGGGAGTTCAGGTGTACCCAAAGGCTTCCGCTGAGAGCACTTTTTGATGGCAGAAAGTGGCACCGTACGTGTTTTTTCGGGTCTAACTCGGGTTCAGCTTCTTGTTGCGGTTAGGGTTATGTTTAGGGTTGTTAGGAAAGAGTGAAGACGCAGAGTCCTGTTGAGTGTGGGGTTGCGTAAAGGCTCCCCCAGGGAGTTCAGGTGTACCCAAAGGCTTCCGCTGAGAGCACTTTTGGATGGCAGAAAGTGGCACCGTACGTGTTTTTTCGGGTCTAACTCGGGTTCAGCTTCTTGTTGCGGTTAGGGTTATGTTTAGGGTTGTTAGGAAAGAGCGAAGACGCAGAGTCCTGTTGAGTGTGGGGTTGCGTAAAGGCTCCCCCAGGGAGTTCAGGTGTACCCAAAGGCTTCCGCTGAGAGCACTTTTTGATGGCAGAAAGTGGCACCGTACGTGTTTTTTCGGGTCTAACTCGGGTTCAGCTTCTTGTTGCGGTTAGGGTTATGTTTAGGGTTGTTAGGAAAGAGTGAAGACGCAGAGTCCTGTTGAGTGTGGGGTTGCGTAAAGGCTCCCCCAGGGAGTTCAGGTGTACCCAAAGGCTTCCGCTGAGATCACTTTTGGATGGCAGAAAGTGGCACCGTACGTGTTTTTTCGGGTCTAACTCGGGTTCAGCTTCTTGTTGCGGTTAGGGTTATGTTTAGGGTTGTTAGGAAAGAGTGAAGACTCAGAGGTCCTGTTGAGTGTGGGGTTGCGTAAAGGCTCCCCCAGGGAGTTCAGGTGTACCCAAAGGCTTCCGCTGAGAGCACTTTTTGATGGCAGAAAGTGTCACCGTACGTGTTTTTTCGGGTCTAACTCGGGTTCAGCTTCTTGTTGCGGTTAGGGTTATGTTTAGGGTTGTTAGGAAAGAGTGAAGACGCAGAGTCCTGTTGAGTGTGGGGTTGCGTAAAGGCTCCGCCAGGGAGTTCAGGTGTACCCAAAGGCTTCCGCTGAGAGCACTTTTTGATGGCAGAAAGTGGCACCGTACGTGTTTTTTCGGGTCTAACTCGGGTTCAGCTTCTTGTTGCGGTTAGGGTTATGTTTAGGGTTGTTAGGAAAGAGTGAAGGCGCAGAGTCCTGTTGAGTGTGGGGTTGCGTAAAGGCTCCCCCAGGGAGTTCAGGTGTACCCAAAGGCTTCCGCTGAGAGCACTTTTTGATGGCAGAAAGTGGCACCGTACGTGTTTTTTCGGGTCTAACTCGGGTTCAGCTTCTTGTTGCGGTTAGGGTTATGTTTAGGGTTGTTAGGAAAGAGTGAAGGCGCAGAGTCCTGTTGAGTGTGGGGTTGCGTAAAGGCTCCCCCAGGGAGTTCACGTGTACCCAAAGGCTTCCGCTGAGAGCACTTTTTGATGGCAGAAAGTGGCACCGTACGTGTTTTTTCGGGTCTAACTCGGGTTGAGCTTCTTGTTGCGGTTAGGGTTATGTTTAGGGTTGTTAGGAAAGAGTGAAGACGCAGAGTCCTGTTGAGTGTGGGGTTGCGTAAAGGCTCCCCCAGGGAGTTCAGGTGTACCCAAAGGCTTCCGCTGAGAGCACTTTTTGATGGCAGAAAGTGGCACCGTACGTGTTTTTTCGGGTCTAACTCGGGTTCAGATTCTTGTTGCGGTTAGGGTTATGTTTAGGTTTGTTAGGAAAGAGTGAAGACGCAGAGTCCTGTTGAGTGTGGGGTTGCGTAAAGGCTCCCCCAGGGAGTTCAGGTGTACCCAAAGGCTTCCGCTGAGAGCACTTTTTGATGGCAGAAAGTGGCACCGTACGTGTTTTTTCGGGTCTAAGTCGGGTTCAGCTTCTTGTTGCGGTTAGGGTTATGTTTAGGGTTGTTAGGAAAGAGTGAAGACGCAGAGTCCTGTTGAGTGTGGGGTTGCGTAAAGGCTCCCCCAGGGAGTTCAGGTGTACCCAAAGGCTTCCGCTGAGAGCACTTTTTGATGGCAGAAAGTGGCACCGTACGTGTTTTTTCGGGTCTAACTCGGGTTCAGCTTCTTGTTGCGGTTAGGGTTATGTTTAGGGTTGTTAGGAAAGAGTGAAGACGCAGAGTCCTGTTGAGTGTGGGGTTGCGTAAAGACTCCCCCAGGGAGTTCAGGTGTACCCAAAGGATTCCGCTGAGAGCACTTTTTGATGGCAGAAAGTGGCACCGTACGTGTTTTTTCGGGTCTAACTCGGGTTCAGCTTCTTGTTGCGGTTTAGGGTTATGTTTAGGGTTGTTAGGAAAGAGTGAAGACGCAGAGTCCTGTTGAGTGTGGGGTTGCGTAAAGGCTCCCCCAGGGAGTTCAGGTGTACCCAAAGGCTTCCGCTGAGAGCACTTTTGGATGGCAGAAAGTGGCACCGTACGTGTTTTTTCGGGTCTAACTCGGGTTCAGCTTCTTGTTGCGGTTAGGGTTATGTTTAGGGTTGTTAGGAAAGAGTGAAGACGCAGAGTCCTGTTGAGTGTGGGGTTGCGTAAAGGCTCCCCCAGGGAGTTCAGGTGTACCCAAAGGCTTCCGCTGAGAGCACTTTTTGATGGCAGAAAGTGGCACCGTACGTGTTTTTTCGGGTCTAACTCGGGTTCAGCTTCTTGTTGCGGTTAGGGTTATGTTTAGGGTTGTTAGGAAAGAGTGAAGACGCAGAGTCCTGTTGAGTGTGGGGTTGCGTAAAGGCTCCCCCAGGGAGTTCAGGTGTACCCAAAGGCTTCCGCTGAGAGCACTTTTTGATGGCAGAAAGTGGCACCGTACGTGTTTTTTCGGGTCTAACTCGGGTTCAGCTTCTTGTTGCGGTTAGGGGTTATGTTTAGGGTTGTTAGGAAAGAGTGAAGACGCAGAGTCCTGTTGAGTGTGGGGTTGCGTAAAGGCTCCCCCAGGGAGTTCAGGTGTACCCAAAGGCTTCCGCTGAGAGCACTTTTGGATGGCAGAAAGTGGCACCGTACGTGTTTTTTCGGGTCTAACTCGGGTTCAGCTTCTTGTTGCGGTTAGGGTTATGTTTAGGGTTGTTAGGAAAGAGCGAAGACGCAGAGTCCCGTTGAGTGTGGGGTTGCGTAAAGGCTCCCCCAGGGAGTTCACGTGTACCCAAAGGCTTCCGCTGAGAGCACTTTTTGATGGCAGAAAGTGGCACCGTACGTGTTTTTTCGGGTCTAACTCGGGTTCAGCTTCTTGTTGCGGTTAGGGTTATGTTTAGGGTTGTTAGGAAAGAGTGAAGACGCAGAGTCCTGTTGAGTGTGGGGTTGCGTAAAGGCTCCCCCAGGGAGTTCAGGTGTACCCAAAGGCTTCCGCTGAGAGCACTTTTTGACGGCAGAAAGTGGCACCGTACGTGTTTTTTCGGGTCTAACTCGGGTTCAGCTTCTTGTTGCGGTTAGGGTTATGTTTAGGGTTGTTAGGAAAGAGTGAAGACTCAGAGTCCTGTTGAGTGTGGGGTTGCGTAAAGGCTCCCCCAGGGAGTTCAGGTGTACCCAAAGGCTTCCGCTGAGAGCACTTTTTGATGGCAGAAAGTGGCACCGTACGTGTTTTTTCGGGTCTAACTCGGGTTCAGCTTCTTGTTGCGGTTAGGGTTATGTTTAGGGTTGTTAGGAAAGAGTGAAGACGCAGAGTCCTGTTGAGTGTGGGGTTGCGTAAAGGCTCCCCCAGGGAGTTCAGGTGTACCCAAAGGCTTCCGCTGAGAGCACTTTTTGATGGCAGAAAGTGGCACCGTACGTGTTTTTTCGGGTCTAACTCGGGTTCAGCTTCTTGTTGCGGTTAGGGTTATGTTTAGGGTTGTTAGGAAAGAGTGAAGACGCAGAGTCCTGTTGAGTGTGGGGTTGCGTAAAGGCTCCGCCAGGGAGTTCAGGTGTACCCAAAGGCTTCCGCTGAGAGCACTTTTTGATGGCAGAAAGTGGCACCGTACGTGTTTTTTCGGGTCTAACTCGGGTTCAGCTTCTTGTTGCGGTTAGGGTTATGTTTAGGGTTGTTAGGAAAGAGTGAAGGCGCAGAGTCCTGTTGAGTGTGGGGTTGCGTAAAGGCTCCCCCAGGGAGTTCAGGTGTACCCAAAGGCTTCCGCTGAGAGCACTTTTGGATGGCAGAAAGTGGCACCGTACGTGTTTTTTCGGGTCTAACTCGGGTTCAGCTTCTTGTTGCGGTTAGGGTTATGTTTAGGGTTGTTAGGAAAGAGTGAAGACGCAGAGTCCTGTTGAGTGTGGGGTTGCGTAAAGGCTCCCCCAGGGAGTTCAGGTGTACCCAAAGGCTTCCGCTGAGAGCACTTTTTGATGGCAGAAAGTGGCACCGTACGTGTTTTTTCGGGTCTAACTCGGGTTCAGCTTCTTGTTGTGGTTAGGGTTATGTTTAGGGTTGTTAGGAAAGAGTGAAGACGCAGAGTCCTGTTGAGTGTGGGGTTGCGTAAAGGCTCCCCCAGGGAGTTCAGGTGTACCCAAAGGCTTCCGCTGAGAGCACTTTTTGATGGCAGAAAGTGGCACCGTACGTGTTTTTTCGGGTCTAACTCGGGTTCAGCTTCTTGTTGCGGTTAGGGTTATGTTTAGGGTTGTTAGGAAAGAGTGAAGACGCAGAGTCCTGTTGAGTGTGGGGTTGCGTAAAGGCTCCCCCAGGGAGTTCAGGTGTACCCAAAGGCTTCCGCTGAGAGCACTTTTTGATGGCAGAAAGTGTCACCGTACGTGTTTTTTCGGGTCTAACTCGGGTTCAGCTTCTTGTTGCGGTTAGGGTTATGTTTAGGGTTGTTAGGAAAGAGTGAAGACGCAGAGTCCTGTTGAGTGTGGGGTTGCGTAAAGACTCCCCCAGGGAGTTCAGGTGTACCCAAAGGCTTCCGCTGAGAGCACTTTTTGATGGCAGAAAGTGGCACCGTACGTGTTTTTTCGGGTCTAACTCGGGTTCAGCTTCTTGTTGCGGTTAGGGTTATGTTTAGGGTTGTTAGGAAAGAGTGAAGACGCAGAGTCCTGTTGAGTGTGGGGTTGCGTAAAGGCTCCCCCAGGGAGTTCAGGTGTACCCAAAGGCTTCCGCTGAGAGCACTTTTTGATGGCAGAAAGTGGCACCGTACGTGTTTTTTCGGGTCTAACTCGGGTTCAGCTTCTTGTTGCGGTTAGGGTTATGTTTAGGGTTGTTAGGAAAGAGTGAAGACGCAGAGTCCTGTTGAGTGTGGGGTTGCGTAAAGGCTCCCCCAGGGAGTTCAGGTGTACCCAAAGGCTTCCGCTCAGAGCACTTTTTGATGGCAGAAAGTGGCACCGTACGTGTTTTTTCGGGTCTAACTCGGGTTCAGCTTCTTGTTGCGGTTAGGGTTATGTTCAGGGTTGTTAGGAAAGAGTGAAGACGCAGAGTCCTGTTGAGTGTGGGGTTGCGTAAAGGCTCCCCCAGGGAGTTCAGGTGTACCCAAAGGCTTCCGCTGAGAGCACTTTTGGATGGCAGAAAGTGGCACCGTACGTGTTTTTTCGGGTCTAACTCGGGTTCAGCTTCTTGTTGCGGTTAGGGTTATGTTTAGGGTTGTTAGGAAAGAGTGAAGACGCAGAGTCCTGTTGAGTGTGGGGTTGCGTAAAGGCTCCCCCAGGGAGTTCAGGTGTACCCAAAGGCTTCCGCTGAGAGCACTTTTTGATGGCAGAAAGTGGCACCGTACGTGTTTTTTCGGGTCTAACTCGGGTTCAGCTTCTTGTTGCGGTTAGGGTTATGTTTAGGGTTGTTAGGAAAGAGTGAAGACGCAGAGTCCTGTTGAGTGTGGGGTTGCGTAAAGGCTCCCCCAGGGAGTTCAGGTGTACCCAAAGGCTTCCGCTGAGAGCACTTTTTGATGGCAGAAAGTGGCACCGTACGTGTTTTTTCGGGTCTAACTCGGGTTCAGCTTCTTGTTGCGGTTAGGGTTATGTTTAGGGTTGTTAGGAAAGAGTGAAGACGCAGAGTCCTGTTGAGTGTGGGGTTGCGTAAAGGCTCCCCCAGGGAGTTCAGGTGTACCCAAAGGCTTCCGCTGAGAGCACTTTTTGATGGCAGGAAAGTGGCACCGTACGTGTTTTTTCGGGTCTAACTCGGGTTCAGCTTCTTGTTGCGGTTAAGGGTTATGTTTAGGGTTGTTAGGAAAGAGTGAAGACGCAGAGTCCTGTTGAGTGTGGGGTTGCGTAAAGGCTCCCCCAGGGAGTTCACGTGTACCCAAAGGCTTCCGCTGAGAGCACTTTTGATGGCAGAAAGTGGCACCGTACGTGTTTTTTCGGGTCTAACTCGGGTTCAGCTTCTTGTTGCGGTTAGGGTTATGTTTAGGGTTGTTAGGAAAGAGTGAAGACGCAGAGTCCTGTTGAGTGTGGGGTTGCGTAAAGGCTCCCCCAGGGAGTTCAGGTGTACCCAAGGCTTCCGCTGAGAGCACTTTTTGATGCAGAAAGTGGCACCGTACGTGTTTTTTCGGGTCTAACTCGGGTTCAGCTTCTTGTTGCGGTTAGGGTTATGTTTAGGGTTGTTAGGAAAGA
Organism: Anser brachyrhynchus; assembly: GCF_964034855.1. NCBI lineage: Eukaryota > Metazoa > Chordata > Aves > Anseriformes > Anatidae > Anser > Anser brachyrhynchus. The sequence goes on along the minus strand of NW_027663762.1, from coordinate 265,488 downwards.
GCGAAGACGCAGAGTCCCTGTTGAGTGTGGGGTTGCGTAAAGGCTCCCCCAGGGAGTTCAGGTGTACCAAAGGCTTCCGCTGAGAGCACTTTTTGATGGCAGAAAGTGGCACCGTACGTGTTTTTTCGGGTCTAACTCGGGTTCAGCTTCTTGTTGCGGTTAGGGTTATGTTTAGGGTTGTTAGGAAAGAGTGAAGACGCAGAGTCCTGTTGAGTGTGGGGTTGCGGTAAAGGCTCCCCCAGGGAGTTCAGGTGTACCCAAAGGCTTCCGCTGAGAGCACTTTTTGATGGCAGAAAGTGGCACCGTACGTGTTTTTTCGGGTCTAACTCGGGTTCAGCTTCTTGTTGCGGTTAGGGTTATGTTTAGGGTTGTTAGGAAAGAGTGAAGACGCAGAGTCCTGTTGAGTGTGGGGTTGCGTAAAGGCTCCCCCAGGGAGTTCAGGTGTACCCAAGGCTTCCGCTGAGAGCACTTTTTGATGGCAGAAAGTGGCACCGTACGTGTTTTTTCGGGTCTAACTCGGGTTCAGCTTCTTGTTGCGGTTAGGGTTATGTTTAGGGTTGTTAGGAAAGAGTGAAGACGCAGAGTCCTGTTGAGTGTGGGGTTGCGTAAAGGCTCCGCCAGGGAGTTCAGGTGTACCCAAAGGCTTCCGCTGAGAGCACTTTTTGATGGCAGAAAAGTGGCACCGTACGTGTTTTTTCGGGTCTAACTCGGGTTCAGCTTCTTGTTGCGGTTAGGGTTATTGTTTAGGGTTGTTAGGAAAGAGTGAAGACGCAGAGTCCTGTTGAGTGTGGGGTTGCGTAAAGGCTCCCCCAGGGAGTTCAGGTGTACCCAAAGGCTTCTGCTGAGAGCACTTTTTGATGGCAGAAAGTGGCACCGTACGTGTTTTTTCGGGTCTAACTCGGGTTCAGCTTCTTGTTGCGGTTAGGGTTATGTTTAGGGTTGTTAGGAAAGAGTGAAGACGCAGAGTCCTGTTGAGTGTGGGGTTGCGTAAAGGCTCCCCCAGGGAGTTCAGGTGTACCCAAAGGCTTCGCGCTGAGAGCACTTTTTGATGGCAGAAAGTGGCACCGTACGTGTTTTTTCGGGTCTAACTCGGGTTCAGCTTCTTGTTGCGGTTAGGGTTATGTTTAGGGTTGTTAGGAAAGAGTGAAGACGCAGAGTCCTGTTGAGTGTGGGGTTGCGTAAAGGCTCCCCCAGGGAGTTCAGGTGTACCCAAAGGCTTCCGCTGAGAGCACTTTTTGATGGCAGAAAGTGGCACCGTACGTGTTTTTTCGGGTCTAACTCGGGTTCAGCTTCTTGTTGCGGTTAGGGTTATGTTTAGGGTTGTTAGGAAAGAGTGAAGACGCAGAGTCCTGTTGAGTGTGGGGTTGCGTAAAGGCTCCCCCAGGGAGTTCAGGTGTACCCAAAGGCTTCCGCTGAGAGCACTTTTTGATGGCAGAAAGTGGCACCGTACGTGTTTTTTCGGGTCTAACTCGGGTTCAGCTTCTTGTTGCGGTTAGGGTTATGTTTAGGGTTGTTAGGAAAGAGTGAAGACGCAGAGTCCTGTTGAGTGTGGGGTTGCGTAAAGGCTCCCCCAGGGAGTTCAGGTGTACCCAAAGGCTTCCGCTGAGAGCACTTTTTGATGGCAGAAAGTGGCACCGTACGTGTTTTTTCGGGTCTAACTCGGGTTCAGCTTCTTGTTGCGGTTAGGGTTATGTTTAGGGTTGTTAGGAAAGAGTGAAGACGCAGAGTCCTGTTGAGTGTGGGGTTGCGTAAAGGCTCCCCCAGGGAGTTCAGGTGTACCCAAAGGCTTCCGCTGAGAGCACTTTTTGATGGCAAAAAGTGGCACCGTACGTGTTTTTTCGGGTCTAACTCGGGTTCAGCTTCTTGTTGCGGTTAGGGTTATGTTTAGGGTTGTTAGGAAAGAGCGAAGACGCAGAGTCCTGTTGAGTGTGGGGTTGCGTAAAGGCTCCCCCAGGGAGTTCAGGTGTACCCAAAGGCTTCCGCTGAGAGCACTTTTTGATGGCAGAAAGTGGCACCGTACGTGTTTTTTCGGGTCTAACTCGGGTTCAGCTTCTTGTTGCGGTTAGGGTTATGTTTAGGGTTGTTAGGAAAGAGTGAAGACGCAGAGTCCTGTTGAGTGTGGGGTTGCGTAAAGGCTCCCCCAGGGAGTTCAGGTGTACCCAAAGGCTTCCGCTGAGAGCACTTTTTGATGGCAGAACGTGGCACCGTACGTGTTTTTTCGGGTCTAACTCGGGTTCAGCTTCTTGTTGCGGTTAGGGTTATGTTTAGGGTTGTTAGGAAAGAGTGAAGACGCAGAGTCCTGTTGAGTGTGGGGTTGCGTAAAGGCTCCCCCAGGGAGTTCAGGTGTACCCAAAGGCTTCCGCTGAGAGCACTTTTTGATGGCAGAAAGTGGCACCGTACGTGTTTTTTCGGGTCTAACTCGGGTTGAGCTTCTTGTTGCGGTTAGGGTTATGTTTAGGGTTGTTAGGAAAGAGTGAAGACGCAGAGTCCTGTTGAGTGTGGGGTTGCGTAAAGGCTCCCCCAGGGAGTTCAGGTGTACCCAAAGGCTTCCGCTGAGAGCACTTTTTGATGGCAGAAAGTGGCACCGTACGTGTTTTTTCGGGTCTAACTCGGGTTGAGCTTCTTGTTGCGGTTAGGGTTATGTTTAGGGTTGTTAGGAAAGAGTGAAGACGCAGAGTCCTGTTGAGTGTGGGGTTGCGTAAAGGCTCCCCCAGGGAGTTCAGGTGTACCCAAAGGCTTCCGCTGAGAGCACTTTTTGATGGCAGAAAGTGGCACCGTACGTGTTTTTTCGGGTCTAACTCGGGTTCAGCTTCTTGTTGCGGTTAGGGTTATGTTTAGGGTTGTTAGGAAAGAGTGAAGACGCAGAGTCCTGTTGAGTGTGGGGTTGCGTAAAGGCTCCCCCAGGGAGTTCACGTGTACCCAAAGGCTTCCGCTGAGAGCACTTTTGATGGCAGAAAGTGGCACCGTACGTGTTTTTTCGGGTCTAACTCGGGTTCAGCTTCTTGTTGCGGTTAGGGTTATGTTTAGGGTTGTTAGGAAAGAGTGAAGACGCAGAGTCCTGTTGAGTGTGGGGTTGCGTAAAGGCTCCCCCAGGGAGTTCAGGTGTACCCAAAGGCTTCCGCTGAGAGCACTTTTTGATGGCAGAAAGTGGCACCGTACGTGTTTTTTCGGGCCTAACTCGGGTTGAGCTTCTTGTTCCGGTTAGGCTTATGTTTAGGGTTGTTAGGAAAGAGTGAAGACGCAGAGTCCTGTTGAGTGTGGGGTTGTGTAAAGGCTCCCCAAGGGAGTTCAGGTGTTCCCAAAGGCTTCCGCTGAGAGCACTTTTTGATGGCAGAAAGTGGCACCGTACGTGTTTTTTCGGGTCTAACTCGGGTTCAGCTTCTTGTTGCGGTTAGGGTTATGTTTAGGGTTGTTAGAAAAGAGTGAAGACGCAGAGTCCTGTTGAGTGTGGGGTTGCGTAAAGGCTCCCCCAGGGAGTTCAGGTGTACCCAAAGGCTTCCGCTGAGAGCACTTTTTGATGGCAGAAAGTGGCACCGTACGTGTTTTTTCGGGTCTAACTCGGGTTCAGCTTCTTGTTGCGGTTAGGGTTATGTTTAGGGTTGTTAGGAAAGAGTGAAGATGCAGAGTCCTGTTGAGTGTGGGGTTGCGTAAAGGCTCCCCCAGGGAGTTCAGGTGTACCCAAAGGCTTCCGCTGAGAGCACTTTTGGATGGCAGAAAGTGGCACCGTACGTGTTTTTTCGGGTCTAACTCGGGTTCAGCTTCTTGTTGCGGTTAGGGTTATGTTTAGGGTTGTTAGGAAAGAGTGAAGACGCAGAGTCCTGTTGAGTGTGGGGTTGCGTAAAGGCTCCCCCAGGGAGTTCAGGTGTACCCAAAGGCTTCCGCTGAGAGCACTTTTTGATGGCAGAAAGTGGCACCGTACGTGTTTTTTCGGGTCTAACTCGGGTTCAGCTTCTTGTTGCGGTTAGGGTTATGTTTAGGGTTGTTAGGAAAGAGTGAAGACGCAGAGTCCTGTTGAGTGTGGGGTTGCGTAAAGGCTCCCCCAGGGAGTTCAGGTGTACCCAAAGGCTTCCGCTGAGAGCACTTTTTGATGGCAGAAAGTGGCACCGTACGTGTTTTTTCGGGTCTAACTCGGGTTCAGCTTCTTGTTGCGGTTAGGGTTATGTTTAGGGTTGTTAGGAAAGAGTGAAGACGCAGAGTCCTGCTGAGTGTGGGGTTGCGTAAAGGCTCCCCCAGGGAGTTCAAGTGTACCCAAAGGCTTCCGCTGAGAGCACTTTTTGATGGCAGAAAGTGGCACCGTACGTGTTTTTTCGGGTCTAACTCGGGTTCAGCTTCTTGTTGCGGTTAGGGTTATGTTCAGGGTTGTTAGGAAAGAGTGAAGACGCAGAGTCCTGTTGAGTGTGGGGTTGCGTAAAGGCTCCCCCAGGGAGTTCAGGTGTACCCAAAGGCATCCGCTGAGAGCACTTTTTGATGGCAGAAAGTGGCACCGTACGTGTTTTTTCGGGTCTAACTCGGGTTGAGCTTCTTGTTGCGGTTAGGGTTATGTTTAGGGTTGTTAGGAAAGAGTGAAGACGCAGAGTCCTGTTGAGTGTGGGGTTGCGTAAAGGCTCCCACAGGGAGTTCAGGTGTACCCAAAGGCTTCCGCTGAGAGCACTTTTTGATGGCAGAAAGTGGCACCGTACGTGTTTTTTCGGGTCTAACTCGGGTTGAGCTTCTTGTTGCGGTTAGGGTTATGTTTAGGGTTGTTAGGAAAGAGTGAAGACGCAGAGTCCTGTTGAGTGTGGGGTTGCGTAAAGGCTCCCCCAGGGAGTTCACGTGTACCCAAAGGCTTCCGCTGAGAGCACTTTTTGATGGCAGAAAGTGGCACCGTACGTGTTTTTTCGGGTCTAACTCGGGTTGAGCTTCTTGTTGCGGTTAGGGTTATGTTTAGGGTTGTTAGGAAAGAGTGAAGACGCAGAGTCCTGTTGAGTGTGGGGTTGTGTAAAGGCTCCCCCAGGGAGTTCAGGTGTACCCAAAGGCTTCCGCTGAGAGCACTTTTTGATGGCAGAAAGTGGCACCGTACGTGTTTTTTCGGGTCTAACTCGGGTTCAGCTTCTTGTTGCGGTTAGGGTTATGTTTAGGGTTGTTAGGAAAGAGTGAAGATGCAGAGTCCTGTTGAGTGTGGGGTTGCGTAAAGGCTCCCCCAGGGAGTTCAGGTGTACCCAAAGGCTTCCGCTGAGAGCACTTTTGGATGGCAGAAAGTGGCACCGTACGTGTTTTTTCGGGTCTAACTCGGGTTCAGCTTCTTGTTGCGGTTAGGGTTATGTTTAGGGTTGTTAGGAAAGAGTGAAGACGCAGAGTCCTGTTGAGTGTGGGGTTGCGTAAAGGCTCCCCCAGGGAGTTCAGGTGTACCCAAAGGCTTCCGCTGAGAGCACTTTTTGATGGCAGAAAGTGGCACCGTACGTGTTTTTTCGGGTCTAACTCGGGTTCAGCTTCTTGTTGCGGTTAGGGTTATGTTTAGGGTTGTTAGGAAAGAGTGAAGACGCAGAGTCCTGTTGAGTGTGGGGTTGCGTAAAGGCTCCCCCAGGGAGTTCAGGTGTACCCAAAGGCTTCCGCTGAGAGCACTTTTTGATGGCAGAAAGTGGCACCGTACGTGTTTTTTCGGGTCTAACTCGGGTTCAGCTTCTTGTTGCGGTTAGGGTTATGTTTAGGGTTGTTAGGAAAGAGTGAAGACGCAGAGTCCTGCTGAGTGTGGGGTTGCGTAAAGGCTCCCCCAGGGAGTTCAGGTGTACCCAAAGGCTTCCGCTGAGAGCACTTTTTGATGGCAGAAAGTGGCACCGTACGTGTTTTTTCGGGTCTAACTCGGGTTCAGCTTCTTGTTGCGGTTAGGGTTATGTTCAGGGTTGTTAGGAAAGAGTGAAGACGCAGAGTCCTGTTGAGTGTGGGGTTGCGTAAAGGCTCCCCCAGGGAGTTCAGGTGTACCCAAAGGCATCCGCTGAGAGCACTTTTTGATGGCAGAAAGTGGCACCGTACGTGTTTTTTCGGGTCTAACTCGGGTTGAGCTTCTTGTTGCGGTTAGGGTTATGTTTAGGGTTGTTAGGAAAGAGTGAAGACGCAGAGTCCTGTTGAGTGTGGGGTTGCGTAAAGGCTCCCACAGGGAGTTCAGGTGTACCCAAAGGCTTCCGCTGAGAGCACTTTTTGATGGCAGAAAGTGGCACCGTACGTGTATTTTCGGGTGTAACTCGGGTTGAGCTTCTTGTTGCGGTTAGGGTTATGTTTAGGGTTGTTAGGAAAGAGTGAAGACGCAGAGTCCTGTTGAGTGTGGGGTTGCGTAAAGGCTCCCCCAGGGAGTTCACGTGTACCCAAAGGCTTCCGCTGAGAGCACTTTTTGATGGCAGAAAGTGGCACCGTACGTGTTTTTTCGGGTCTAACTCGGGTTCAGCTTCTTGTTGCGGTTAGGGTTATGTTTAGGGTTGTTAGGAAAGAGTGAAGACGCAGAGTCCTGTTGAGTGTGGGGTTGCGTAAAGGCTCCCCCAGGGAGTTCAGGTGTACCCAAAGGCTTCCGCTGAGAGCACTTTTGGATGGCAGAAAGTGGCACCGTACGTGTTTTTTCGGGTCTAACTCGGGTTCAGCTTCTTGTTGCGGTTAGGGTTATGTTTAGGGTTGTTAGGAAAGAGTGAAGATGCAGAGTCCTGTTGAGTGTGGGGTTGCGTAAAGGCTCCCCCAGGGAGTTCAGGTGTACCCAAAGGCTTCCGCTGAGAGCACTTTTTGATGGCAGAAAGTGGCACCGTACGTGTTTTTTCGGGTCTAACTCGGGTTCAGCTTCTTGTTGCGGTTAGGGTTATGTTTAGGGTTGTTAGGAAAGAGTGAAGACGCAGAGTCCTGTTGAGTGTGGGGTTGCGTAAAGGCTCCCCCAGGGAGTTCAGGTGTTCCCAAAGGCTTCCGCTGAGAGCACTTTTTGATGGCAGAAAGTGGCACCGTACGTGTTTTTTCGGGTCTAACTCGGGTTCAGCTTCTTGTTGCGGTTAGGCTTATGTTTAGGGTTGTTAGGAAAGAGTGAAGACGCAGAGTCCTGTTGAGTGTGGGGTTGCGTAAAGGCTCCCCCAGGGAGTTCAAGTGTACCCAAAGGCTTCCGCTGAGAGCACTTTTTGATGGCAGAAAGTGGCACCGTACGTGTTTTTTCGGGTCTAACTCGGGTTGAGCTTCTTGTTGCGGTTAGGGTTATGTTTAGGGTTGTTAGGAAAGAGTGAAGACGCAGAGTCCTGTTGAGTGTGGGGTTGCGTAAAGGCTCCCCCAGGGAGTTCACGTGTACCCAAAGGCTTCCGCTGAGAGCACTTTTTGATGGCAGAAAGTGGCACCGTACGTGTTTTTTCGGGTCTAACTCGGGTTCAGCTTCTTGTTGCGGTTAGGGTTATGTTTAGGGTTGTTAGGAAAGAGTGAAGACGCAGAGTCCTGTTGAGTGTGGGGTTGCGTAAAGGCTCCCCCAGGGAGTTCAGGTGTACCCAAAGGCTTCCGCTGAGAGCACTTTTGGATGGCAGAAAGTGGCACCGTACGTGTTTTTTCGGGTCTAACTCGGGTTCAGCTTCTTGTTGCGGTTAGGGTTATGTTTAGGGTTGTTAGGAAAGAGTGAAGACGCAGAGTCCTGTTGAGTGTGGGGTTGCGTAAAGGCTCCCCCAGGGAGTTCAGGTGTACCCAAAGGCTTCCGCTGAGAGCACTTTTTGATGGCAGGAAGTGGCACCGTACGTGTTTTTTCGGGTCTAACTCGGGTTGAGCTTCTTGTTGCGGTTAGGGTTATGTTTAGGGTTGTTAGGAAAGAGTGAAGACGCAGAGTCCTGTTGAGTGTGGGGTTGCGTAAAGGCTCCCCCAGGGAGTTCAGGTGTACCCAAAGGCTTCCGCTGAGAGCACTTTTTGATGGCAGAAAGTGGCACCGTACGTGTTTTTTCGGGTCTAACTCGGGTTCAGCTTCTTGTTGCGGTTAGGGTTGTGTTTAGGGTTGTTAGGAAAGAGTGAAGACGCAGAGTCCTGTTGAGTGTGGGGTTGCGTAAAGGCTCCCCCAGGGAGTTCAGGTGTACCCAAAGGCTTCCGCTGAGAGCACTTTTTGATGGCAGAAAGTGGCACCGTACGTGTTTTTTCGGGTCTAACTCGGGTTCAGCTTCTTGTTCCGGTTAGGCTTATGTTTAGGGTTGTTAGGAAAGAGTGAAAACGCAGAGTCCTGTTGAGTGTGGGGTTGCGTAAAGACTCCCCCAGGGAGTTCAGGTGTACCCAAAGGCTTCCGCTGAGAGCACTTTTTGATGGCAGAAAGTGGCACCGTACGTGTTTTTTCGGGTCTAACTCGGGTTGAGCTTCTTGTTGCGGTTAGGGTTATGTTTAGGGTTGTTAGGAAAGAGTGAAGACGCAGAGTCCTGTTGAGTGTGGGGTTGCGTAAAGGCTCCCCCAGGGAGTTCACGTGTACCCAAAGGCTTCCGCTGAGAGCACTTTTTGATGGCAGAAAGTGGCACCGTACGTGTTTTTTCGGGTCTAACTCGGGTTCAGCTTCTTGTTGCGGTTAGGGTTATGTTTAGGGTTGTTAGGAAAGAGTGAAAACGCAGAGTCCTGTTGAGTGTGGGGTTGCGTAAAGACTCCCCCAGGGAGTTCAGGTGTACCCAAAGGCTTCCGCTGAGAGCACTTTTTGATGGCAGAAAGTGGCACCGTACGTGTTTTTTCGGGTCTAACTCGGGTTCAGCTTCTTGTTGCGGTTAGGGTTATGTTCAGGGTTGTTAGGAAAGAGTGAAGACGCAGAGTCCTGTTGAGTGTGGGGTTGCGTAAAGGCTCCCCCAGGGAGTTCAGGTGTACCCAAAGGCTTCCGCTGAGAGCACTTTTTGATGGCAGAAAGTGGCACCGTACGTGTTTTTTCGGGTCTAACTCGGGTTCAGCTTCTTGTTCCGGTTAGGCTTATGTTTAGGGTTGTTAGGAAAGAGTGAAAACGCAGAGTCCTGTTGAGTGTGGGGTTGCGTAAAGACTCCCCCAGGGAGTTCAGGTGTACCCAAAGGCTTCCGCTGAGAGCACTTTTTGATGGCAGAAAGTGGCACCGTACGTGTTTTTTCGGGTCTAACTCGGGTTGAGCTTCTTGTTGCGGTTAGGGTTATGTTTAGGGTTGTTAGGAAAGAGTGAAGACGCAGAGTCCTGTTGAGTGTGGGGTTGCGTAAAGGCTCCCCCAGGGAGTTCACGTGTACCCAAAGGCTTCCGCTGAGAGCACTTTTTGATGGCAGAAAGTGGCACCGTACGTGTTTTTTCGGGTCTAACTCGGGTTCAGCTTCTTGTTGCGGTTAGGGTTATGTTCAGGGTTGTTAGGAAAGAGTGAAGACGCAGAGTCCTGTTGAGTGTGGGGTTGCGTAAAGGCTCCCCCAGGGAGTTCAGGTGTACCCAAAGGCTTCCGCTGAGAGCACTTTTTGATGGCAGAAAGTGGCACCGTACGTGTTTTTTCGGGTCTAACTCGGGTTCAGCTTCTTGTTGCGGTTAGGGTTATGTTTAGGGTTGTTAGGAAAGAGTGAAGACGCAGAGTCCTGTTGAGTGTGGGGTTGCGTAAAGGCTCCCCCAGGGAGTTCAGGTGTACCCAAAGGCTTCCGCTGAGAGCACTTTTTGATGGCAGAAAGTGGCACCGTACGTGTTTTTTCGGGTCTAACTCGGGTTCAGCTTCTTGTTGCGGTTAGGGTTATGTTTAGGGTTGTTAGGAAAGAGTGAAGACGCAGAGTCCTGCTGAGTGTGGGGTTGCGTAAAGGCTCCCCCAGGGAGTTCAGGTGTACCCAAAGGCTTCCGCTGAGAGCACTTTTTGATGGCAGAAAGTGGCACCGTACGTGTTTTTTCGGGTCTAACTCGGGTTCAGCTTCTTGTTGCGGTTAGGGTTATGTTTAGGGTTGTTAGGAAAGAGTGAAGACGCAGAGTCCTGTTGAGTGTGGGGTTGCGTAAAGGCTCCCCCAGGGAGTTCAGGTGTACCCAAAGGCTTCCGCTGAGAGCACTTTTTGATGGCAGAAAGTGGCACCGTACGTGTTTTTTCGGGTCTAACTCGGGTTCAGCTTCTTGTTGCGGTTAGGGTTATGTTTAGGGTTGTTAGGAAAGAGTGAAGACGCAGAGTCCTGTTGAGTGTGGGGTTGCGTAAAGGCTCCCCCAGGGAGTTCAGGTGTACCCAAAGGCTTCCGCTGAGAGCACTTTTTGATGGCAGAAAGTGGCACCGTACGTGTTTTTTCGGGTCTAACTCGGGTTCAGCTTCTTGTTGCGGTTAGGGTTATGTTTAGGGTTGTTAGGAAAGAGTGAAGACGCAGAGTCCTGTTGAGTGTGGGGTTGCGTAAAGGCTCCCCCAGGGAGTTCAGGTGTACCCAAAGGCTTCCGCTGAGAGCACTTTTTGATGGCAGAAAGTGGCACCGTACGTGTTTTTTCGGGTCTAACTCGGGTTGAGCTTCTTGTTGCGGTTAGGGTTATGTTTAGGGTTGTTAGGAAAGAGTGAAGACGCAGAGTCCTGTTGAGTGTGGGGTTGCGTAAAGGCTCCCCCAGGGAGTTCAGGTGTACCCAAAGGCTTCCGCTGAGAGCACTTTTTGATGGCAGAAAGTGGCACCGTACGTGTTTTTTCGGGTCTAACTCGGGTTCAGCTTCTTGTTGCGGTTAGGGTTATGTTTAGGGTTGTTAGGAAAGAGTGAAGACGCAGAGTCCTGTTGAGTGTGGGGTTGCGTAAAGGCTCCCCCAGGGAGTTCAGGTGTTCCCAAAGGCTTCCGCTGAGAGCACTTTTTGATGGCAGAAAGTGGCACCGTACGTGTTTTTTCGGGTCTAACTCGGGTTCAGCTTCTTGTTGCGGTTAGGGTTATGTTTAGGGTTGTTAGGAAAGAGTGAAGACGCAGAGTCCTGTTGAGTGTGGGGTTGCGTAAAGGCTCCCCCAGGGAGTTCAGGTGTACCCAAAGGCTTCCGCTGAGAGCACTTTTTGATGGCAGAAAGTGGCACCGTACGTGTTTTTTCGGGTCTAACTCGGGTTCAGCTTCTTGTTGCGGTTAGGGTTATGTTTAGGGTTGTTAGGAAAGAGTGAAGACGCAGAGTCCTGTTGAGTGTGGGGTTGCGTAAAGGCTCCCCCAGGGAGTTCACGTGTACCCAAAGGCTTCCGCTGAGAGCACTTTTTGATGGCAGAAAGTGGCACCGTACGTGTTTTTTCGGGTCTAACTCGGGTTCAGCTTCTTGTTGCGGTTAGGGTTATGTTTAGGGTTGTTAGGAAAGAGTGAAGACGCAGAGTCCTGTTGAGTGTGGGGTTGCGTAAAGGCTCCCCCAGGGAGTTCAGGTGTACCCAAAGGCTTCCGCTGAGAGCACTTTTTGATGGCAGAAAGTGGCACCGTACGTGTTTTTACGGGTCTAACTCGGGTTCAGCTTCTTGTTGCGGTTAGGGTTATGTTTAGGGTTGTTAGGAAAGAGTGAAGACGCAGAGTCCTGTTGAGTGTGGGGTTGCGTAAAGGCTCCCCCAGGGAGTTCAGGTGTACCCAAAGGCTTCCGCTGAGAGCACTTTTTGATGGCAGAAAGTGGCACCGTACGTGTTTTTTCGGGTCTAACTCGGGTTCAGCTTCTTGTTGCGGTTAGGGTTATGTTTAGGGTTGTTAGGAAAGAGTGAAGACGCAGAGTCCTGTTGAGTGTGGGGTTGCGTAAAGGCTCCCCCAGGGAGTTCACGTGTACCCAAAGGCTTCCGCTGAGAGCACTTTTTGATGGCAGAAAGTGGCACCGTACGTGTTTTTTCGGGTCTAACTCGGGTTGAGCTTCTTGTTCCGGTTAGGCTTATGTTTAGGGTTGTTAGGAAAGAGTGAAGACGCAGAGTCCTGTTGAGTGTGGGGTTGTGTAAAGGCTCCCCCAGGGAGTTCAGGTGTTCCGAAAGGCTTCCGCTGAGAGCACTTTTTGATGGCAGAAAGTGGCACCGTACGTGTTTTTTCGGGTCTAACTCGGGTTCAGCTTCTTGTTGCGGTTAGGGTTATGTTTAGGGTTGTTAGGAAAGAGTGAAGACGCAGAGTCCTGTTGAGTGTGGGGTTGCGTAAAGGCTCCCCCAGGGAGTTCAGGTGTACCCAAAGGCTTCCGCTGAGAGCACTTTTTGATGGCAGAAAGTGGCACCGTACGTGTTTTTTCGGGTCTAACTCGGGTTCAGCTTCTTGTTGCGGTTAGGGTTATGTTTAGGGTTGTTAGGAAAGAGCGAAGACGCAGAGTCCTGTTGAGTGTGGGGTTGCGTAAAGGCTCCCCCAGGGAGTTCAGGTGTACCCAAAGGCTTCCGCTGAGAGCACTTTTTGATGGCAGAAAGTGGCACCGTACGTGTTTTTTCGGGTCTAACTCGGGTTCAGCTTCTTGTTGCGGTTAGGGTTATGTTTAGGGTTGTTAGGAAAGAGTGAAGACGCAGAGTCCTGTTGAGTGTGGGGTTGCGTAAAGGCTCCCCCAGGGAGTTCACGTGTACCCAAAGGCTTCCGCTGAGAGCACTTTTTGATGGCAGAAAGTGGCACCGTACGTGTTTTTTCGGGTCTAACTCGGGTTCAGCTTCTTGTTGCGGTTAGGGTTATGTTTAGGGTTGTTAGGAAAGAGTGAAGACGCAGAGTCCTGTTGAGTGTGGGGTTGCGTAAAGGCTCCCCCAGGGAGTTCAGGTGTACTCAAAGGCTTCCGCTGAGAGCACTTTTTGATGGCAGAAAGTGGCACCGTACGTGTTTTTTCGGGTCTAACTCGGGTTCAGCTTCTTGTTGCGGTTAGGGTTATGTTTAGGGTTGTTAGGAAAGAGTGAAGACGCAGAGTCCTGTTGACTGTGCGGTTGCGTAAAGGCTCCCCCAGGGAGTTCAGGTGTACCCAAAGGCTTCCGCTGAGAGCACTTTTTGATGGCAGAAAGTGGCACCGTACGTGTTTTTTCGGGTCTAACTCGGGTTCAGCTTCTTGTTGCGGTTAGGGTTATGTTTAGGGTTGTTAGGAAAGAGCGAAGACGCAGAGTCCTGTTGAGTGTGGGGTTGCGTAAAGGCTCCCCCAGGGAGTTCACGTGTACCCAAAGGCTTCCGCTGAGAGCACTTTTTGATGGCAGAAAGTGGCACCGTACGTGTTTTTTCGGGTCTAACTCGGGTTCAGCTTCTTGTTGCGGTTAGGGTTATGTTTAGGGTTGTTAGGAAAGAGTGAAGACGCAGAGTCCTGTTGAGTGTGGGGTTGCGTAAAGGCTCCCCCAGGGAGTTCAGGTGTACCCAAAGGCTTCCGCTGAGAGCACTTTTGGATGGCAGAAAGTGGCACCGTACGTGTTTTTTCGGGTCTAACTCGGGTTCAGCTTCTTGTTGCGGTTAGGGTTATGTTTAGGGTTGTTAGGAAAGAGTGAAGACGCAGAGTCCTGTTGAGTGTGGGGTTGCGTAAAGGCTCCCCCAGGGAGTTCAGGTGTACCCAAAGGCTTCCGCTGAGAGCACTTTTTGATGGCAGAAAGTGGCACCGTACGTGTTTTTTCGGGTCTAACTCGGGTTCAGCTTCTTGTTGCGGTTAGGGTTATGTTTAGGGTTGTTAGGAAAGAGTGAAGACGCAGAGTCCTGTTGAGTGTGGGGTTGCGTAAAGGCTCCCCCAGGGAGTTCACGTGTACCCAAAGGCTTCCGCTGAGAGCACTTTTTGATGGCAGAAAGTGGCACCGTACGTGTTTTTTCGGGTCTAACTCGGGTTCAGCTTCTTGTTGCGGTTAGGGTTATGTTTAGGGTTGTTAGGAAAGAGTGAAGACGCAGAGTCCTGTTGAGTGTGGGGTTGCGTAAAGGCTCCCCCAGGGAGTTCAGGTGTACCCAAAGGCTTCCGCTGAGAGCACTTTTTGATGGCAGAAAGTGGCACCGTACGTGTTTTTTCGGGTCTAACTCGGGTTCAGCTTCTTGTTGCGGTTAGGGTTATGTTTAGGGTTGTTAGGAAAGAGTGAAGACGCAGAGTCCTGTTGAGTGTGGGGTTGCGTAAAGGCTCCCCCAGGGAGTTCACGTGTACCCAAAGGCTTCCGCTGAGAGCACTTTTTGATGGCAGAAAGTGGCACCGTACGTGTTTTTTCGGGTCTAACTCGGGTTCAGCTTCTTGTTGCGGTTAGGGTTATGTTTAGGGTTGTTAGGAAAGAGCGAAGACGCAGAGTCCTGTTGAGTGTGGGGTTGCGTAAAGGCTCCCCCAGGGAGTTCAGGTGTACCCAAAGGCTTCCGCTGAGAGCACTTTTTGATGGCAGAAAGTGGCACCGTACGTGTTTTTTCGGGTCTAACTCGGGTTCAGCTTCTTGTTGCGGTTAGGGTTATGTTTAGGGTTGTTAGGAAAGAGTGAAGACGCAGAGTCCTGTTGAGTGTGGGGTTGCGTAAAGGCTCCCCCAGGGAGTTCAGGTGTACCCAAAGGCTTCCGCTGAGAGCCCTTTTTGATGGCAGAAAGTGGCACCGTACGTGTTTTTTCGGGTCTAACTCGGGTTCAGCTTCTTGTTGCGGTTAGGGTTATGTTTAGGGTTGATAGGAAAGAGTGAAGACGCAGAGTCCTGTTGAGTGTGGGGTTGCGTAAAGGCTCCCCCAGGGAGTTCAGGTGTACCCAAAGGCTTCCGCTGAGAGCACTTTTTGATGGCAGAAAGTGGCACCGTACGTGTTTTTTCGGGTCTAACTCGGGTTCAGCTTCTTGTTGCGGTTAGGGTTATGTTTAGGGTTGTTAGGAAAGAGTGAAGACGCAGAGTCCTGTTGAGTGTGGGGTTGCGTAAAGGCTCCCCCAGGGAGTTCACGTGTACCCAAAGGCTTCCGCTGAGAGCACTTTTTGATGGCAGAAAGTGGCACCGTACGTGTTTTTTTGGGTCTAACTCGGGTTCAGCTTCTTGTTGCGGTTAGGGTTATGTTTAGGGTTGTTAGGAAAGAGTGAAGACGCAGAGTCCTGTTGAGTGTGGGGTTGCGTAAAGGCTCCCCCAGGGAGTTCAGGTGTACCCAAAGGCTTCCGCTGAGAGCACTTTTTGATGGCAGAAAGTGGCACCGTACGTGTTTTTTCGGGTCTAACTCGGGTTCAGCTTCTTGTTGCGGTTAGGGTTATGTTTAGGGTTGTTAGGAAAGAGTGAAGACTCAGAGTCCTGTTGAGTGTGGGGTTGCGTAAAGGCTCCCCCAGGGAGTTCAGGTGTACCCAAAGGCTTCCGCTGAGAGCACTTTTTGATGGCAGAAAGTGGCACCGTACGTGTTTTTTCGGGTCTAACTCGGGTTCAGCTTCTTGTTGCGGTTAGGGTTATGTTTAGGGTTGTTAGGAAAGAGTGAAGACGCAGAGTCCTGTTGAGTGTGGGGTTGCGTAAAGGCTCCCCCAGGGAGTTCAGGTGTACCCAAAGGCTTCCGCTGAGAGCACTTTTTGATGGCAGAAAGTGGCACTGTACGTGTTTTTTCGGGTCTAACTCGGGTTCAGCTTCTTGTTGCGGTTAGGGTTATGTTTAGGGTTGTTAGGAAAGAGTGAAGACGCAGAGTCCTGTTGAGTGTGGGGTTGCGTAAAGGCTCCCCCAGGGAGTTCAGGTGTTCCCAAAGGCTTCCGCTGAGAGCACTTTTTGATGGCAGAAAGTGGCACCGTACGTGTTTTTTCGGGTCTAACTCGGGTTGAGCTTCTTGTTGCGGTTAGGGTTATGTTTAGGGTTGTTAGGAAAGAGTGAAGACGCAGAGTCCTGTTGAGTGTGGGGTTGCGTAAAGGCTCCCCCAGGGAGTTCAGGTGTACCCAAAGGCTTCCGCTGAGAGCACTTTTGGATGGCAGAAAGTGGCACCGTACGTGTTTTTTCGGGTCTAACTCGGGTTCAGCTTCTTGTTGCGGTTAGGGTTATGTTTAGGGTTGTTAGGAAAGAGTGAAGACGCAGAGTCCTGTTGAGTGTGGGGTTGCGTAAAGGCTCCCCCAGGGAGTTCAGGTGTACCCAAAGGCTTCCGCTGAGAGCACTTTTTGGTGGCAGAAAGTGGCACCGTACGTGTTTTTTCGGGTCTAACTCGGGTTCAGCTTCTTGTTGCGGTTAGGGTTATGTTTAGGGTTGTTAGGAAAGAGTGAAGACGCAGAGTCCTGTTGAGTGTGGGGTTGCGTAAAGGCTCCCCCAGGGAGTTCACGTGTACCCAAAGGCTTCCGCTGAGAGCACTTTTTGATGGCAGAAAGTGGCACCGTACGTGTTTTTTCGGGTCTAACTCGGGTTCAGCTTCTTGTTGCGGTTAGGGTTATGTTTAGGGTTGTTAGGAAAGAGTGAAGACGCAGAGTCCTGTTGAGTGTGGGGTTGCGTAAAGGCTCCCCCAGGGAGTTCAGGTGTACCCAAAGGCTTCCGCTGAGAGCACTTTTTGATGGCAGAAAGTGGCACCGTACGTGTTTTTTCGGGTCTAACTCGGGTTCAGCTTCTTGTTGCGGTTAGGGTTATGTTTAGGGTTGTTAGGAAAGAGTGAAGACGCAGAGTCCTGTTGAGTGTGGGGTTGCGTAAAGGCTCCCCCAGGGAGTTCAGGTGTACCCAAAGGCTTCCGCTGAGAGCACTTTTTGATGGCAGAAAGTGGCACCGTACGTGTTTTTTCGGGTCTAACTCGGGTTGAGCTTCTTGTTCCGGTTAGGCTTATGTTTAGGGTTGTTAGGAAAGAGTGAAGACGTAGAGTCCTGTTGAGTGTGGGGTTGTGTAAAGGCTCCCCCAGGGAGTTCAGGTGTTCCCAAAGGCTTCCGCTGAGAGCACTTTTTGATGGCAGAAAGTGGCACCGTACGTGTTTTTTCGGGTCTAACTCGGGTTCAGCTTCTTGTTGCGGTTAGGGTTATATTTAGGGTTGTTAGGAAAGAGTGAAGACGCAGAGTCCTGTTGAGTGTGCGGTTGCGTAAAGGCTCCCCCAGGGAGTTCAGGTGTACCCAAAGGCTTCCGCTGAGAGCACTTTTTGATGGCAGAAAGTGGCATCGTACGTGTTTTTTCGGGTCTAACTCGGGTTCAGCTTCTTGTTGCGGTTAGGGTTATGTTTAGGGTTGTTAGGAAAGAGTGAAGACGCAGAGTCCTGTTGAGTGTGGGGTTGCGTAAAGACTCCCCCAGGGAGTTCAGGTGTACCCAAAGGCTTCCGCTGAGAGCACTTTTTGATGGCAGAAAGTGGCACCGTACGTGTTTTTTCGGGTCTAACTCGGGTTCAGCTTCTTGTTGCGGTTAGGGTTATGTTTAGGGTTGTTAGGAAAGAGTGAAGACGCAGAGTCCTGTTGAGTGCGGGGTTGCGTAAAGGCTCCCCCAGGGAGTTCAGGTGTACCCAAAGGCTTCCGCTGAGAGCACTTTTTGATGGCAGAAAGTGGCACCGTACGTGTTTTTTCGGGTCTAACTCGGGTTCAGCTTCTTGTTGCGGTTAGGGTTATGTTTAGGGTTGTTAGGAAAGAGTGAAGACGCAGAGTCCTGTTGAGTGTGGGGTTGCGTAAAGGCTCCCCCAGGGAGTTCAGGTGTACCCAAAGGCTTCCGCTGAGAGCACTTTTTGATGGCAGAAAGTGGCACCGTACGTGTTTTTTCGGGTCTAACTCGGGTTCAGCTTCTTGTTGCGGTTAGGGTTATGTTTAGGGTTGTTAGGAAAGAGTGAAGACGCAGAGAACTGTTGAGTGTGCGGTTGCGTAAAGGCTCCCCCAGGGAGTTCAGGTGTACCCAAAGGCTTCCGCTGAGAGCACTTTTTGATGGCAGAAAGTGGCATCGTACGTGTTTTTTCGGGTCTAACTCGGGTTCAGCTTCTTGTTGCGGTTAGGGTTATGTTTAGGGTTGTTAGGAAAGAGTGAAGACGCAGAGTCCTGTTGAGTGTGGGGTTGCGTAAAGGCTCCCCCAGGGAGTTCAGGTGTACCCAAAGGCTTCCGCTGAGAGCACTTTTTGATGGCAGAAAGTGGCACCGTACGTGTTTTTTCGGGTCTAACTCGGGTTCAGCTTCTTGTTGCGGTTAGGGTTATGTTTAGGGGTTGTTAGGAAAGAGCGAAGACGCAGAGTCCTGTTGAGTGTGGGGTTGCGTAAAGGCTCCCCCAGGGAGTTCAGGTGTACCCAAAGGCTTCTGCTGAGAGCACTTTTTGATGGCAGAAAGTGGCACCGTACGTGTTTTTTCGGGTCTAACTCGGGTTCAGCTTCTTGTTGCGGTTAGGGTTATGTTTAGGGTTGTTAGGAAAGAGTGAAGACGCAGAGTCCTGTTGAGTGGTGGGGGTTGCGTAAAGGCTCCCCCAGGGAGTTCAGGTGTACCCAAAGGCTTCCGCTGAGAGCACTTTTTGATGGCAGAAAGTGGCACCGTACGTGTTTTTTCGGGTCTAACTCGGGTTCAGCTTCTTGTTGCGGTTAGGGTTATGTTTAGGGTTGTTAGGAAAGAGTGAAGACGCAGAGTCCTGTTGAGTGTGGGGTTGCGTAAAGGCTCCCCCAGGGAGTTCAGGTGTACCCAAAGGCTTCCGCTGAGAGCACTTTTTGATGGCAGAAAGTGGCACCGTACGTGTTTTTTCGGGTCTAACTCGGGTTCAGCTTCTTGTTGCGGTTAGGGTTATGTTTAGGGTTGTTAGGAAAGAGTGAAAACGCAGAGTCCTGTTGAGTGTGGGGTTGCGTAAAGGCTCCCCCAGGGAGTTCACGTGTACCCAAAGGCTTCCGCTGAGAGCACTTTTTGATGGCAGAAAGTGGCACCGTACGTGTTTTTTCGGGTCTAACTCGGGTTCAGCTTCTTGTTGCGGTTAGGGTTATGTTTAGGGTTGTTAGGAAAGAGTGAAGACGCAGAGTTCCTGTTGAGTGTGGGGTTGCGTAAAGGCTCCCCCAGGGAGTTCAGGTGTACCCAAAGGCTTCCGCTGAGAGCACTTTTTGATGGCAGAAAGTGGCACCGTACGTGTTTTTTCGGGTCTAACTCGGGTTCAGCTTCTTGTTGCGGTTAGGGTTATGTTTAGGGTTGTTAGGAAAGAGTGAAGACGCAGAGTCCTGTTGAGTGTGGGGTTGCGTAAAGGCTCCCCCAGGGAGTTCAGGTGTACCCAAAGGCTTCCGCTGAGAGCACTTTTTGATGGCAGAAAGTGGCACCGTACGTGTTTTTTCGGGTCTAACTCGGGTTCAGCTTCTTGTTGCGGTTAGGGTTATGTTTAGGGTTGTTAGGAAAGAGCGAAGACGCAGAGTCCTGTTGAGTGTGGGGTTGCGTAAAGGCTCCACCAGGGAGTTCAGGTGTACCCAAAGGCTTCCGCTGAGAGCACTTTTTGATGGCAGAAAGTGGCACCGTACGTGTTTTTTCGGGTCTAACTCGGGTTCAGCTTCTTGTTGCGGTTAGGGTTATGTTTAGGGTTGTTAGGAAAGAGTGAAGACGCAGAGTCCTGTTGAGTGTGGGGTTGCGTAAAGGCTCCCCCAGGGAGTTCAGGTGTACCCAAAGGCTTCCGCTGAGAGCACTTTTTGATGGCAGAAAGTGGCACCGTACGTGTTTTTTCGGGTCTAACTCGGGTTCAGCTTCTTGTTGCGGTTAGGGTTATGTTTAGGGTTGTTAGGAAAGAGTGAAGACGCAGAGTCCTGTTGAGTGTGGGGTTGCGTAAAGGCTCCCCCAAGGAGTTCACGTGTACCCAAAGGCTTCCGCTGAGAGCACTTTTTGATGGCAGAAAGTGGCACCGTACGTGTTTTTTCGGGTCTAACTCGGGTTCAGCTTCTTGTTGCGGTTAGGGTTATGTTTAGGGTTGTTAGGAAAGAGTGAAGACGCAGAGTCCTGTTGAGTGCGGGGTTGCGTAAAGGCTCCCCCAGGGAGTTCAGGTGTACCCAAAGGCTTCCGCTGAGAGCACTTTTTGATGGCAGAAAGTGGCACCGTACGTGTTTTTTCGGGTCTAACTCGGGTTCAGCTTCTTGTTGCGGTTAGGGTTATGTTTAGGGTTGTTAGGAAAGAGTGAAGACGCAGAGTCCTGTTGAGTGTGGGGTTGCGTAAAGGCTCCCCCAGGGAGTTCAGGTGTACCCAAAGGCTTCCGCTGAGAGCACTTTTTGATGGCAGAAAGTGGCACCGTACGTGTTTTTTCGGGTCTAACTCGGGTTCAGCTTCTTGTTGCGGTTAGGGTTATGTTTAGGGTTGTTAGGAAAGAGTGAAGACGCAGAGTCCTGTTGAGTGTGGGGTTGCGTAAAGGCTCCCCCAGGGAGTTCAGGTGTACCCAAAGGCTTCCGCTGAGAGCACTTTTTGATGGCAGAAAGTGGCACCGTACGTGTTTTTTCGGGTCTAACTCGGGTTCAGCTTCTTGTTGCGGTTAGGGTTATGTTTAGGGTTGTTAGGAAAGAGTGAAGACGCAGAGTCCTGTTGAGTGTGGGGTTGCGTAAAGGCTCCCCCAGGGAGTTCAGGTGTACCCAAAGGCTTCCGCTGAGAGCACTTTTGGATGGCAGAAAGTGGCACCGTACGTGTTTTTTCGGGTCTAACTCGGGTTCAGCTTCTTGTTGCGGTTAGGGTTATGTTTAGGGTTGTTAGGAAAGAGCGAAGACGCAGAGTCCTGTTGAGTGTGGGGTTGCGTAAAGGCTCCCCCAGGGAGTTCAGGTGTACCCAAAGGCTTCCGCTGAGAGCACTTTTGGATGGCAGAAAGTGGCACCGTACGTGTTTTTTCGGGTCTAACTCGGGTTCAGCTTCTTGTTGCGGTTAGGGTTATGTTTAGGGTTGTTAGGAAAGAGTGAAGACGCAGAGTCCTGTTGAGTGTGGGGTTGCGTAAAGGCTCCCCCAGGGAGTTCAGGTGTACCCAAAGGCTTCCGCTGAGAGCACTTTTTGATGGCAGAAAGTGGCACCGTACGTGTTTTTTCGGGTCTAACTCGGGTTCAGCTTCTTGTTGCGGTTAGGGTTATGTTTAGGGTTGTTAGGAAAGAGTGAAGACGCAGAGTCCTGTTGAGTGTGGGGTTGCGTAAAGGCTCCCCCAGGGAGTTCACGTGTACCCAAAGGCTTCCGCTGAGAGCACTTTTTGATGGCAGAAAGTGGCACCGTACGTGTTTTTTCGGGTCTAACTCGGGTTCAGCTTCTTGTTGCGGTTAGGGTTATGTTTAGGGTTGTTAGGAAAGAGCGAAGACGCAGAGTCCTGTTGAGTGTGGGGTTGCGTAAAGGCTCCCCCAGGGAGTTCAGGTGTACCCAAAGGCTTCCGCTGAGAGCACTTTTTGATGGCAGAAAGTGGCACCGTACGTGTTTTTTCGGGTCTAACTCGGGTTCAGCTTCTTGTTGCGGTTAGGGTTATGTTTAGGGTTGTTAGGAAAGAGTGAAGACGCAGAGTCCTGTTGAGTGTGGGGTTGCGTAAAGGCTCCCCCAGGGAGTTCAGGTGTACCCAAAGGCTTCCGCTGAGAGCACTTTTTGATGGCAGAAAGTGGCACCGTACGTGTTTTTTCGGGTCTAACTCGGGTTCAGCTTCTTGTTGCGGTTAGGGTTATGTTTAGGGTTGTTAGGAAAGAGTGAAGACGCAGAGTCCTGTTGAGTGTGGGGTTGCGTAAAGGCTCCCCCAGGGAGTTCAGGTGTACCCAAAGGCTTCCGCTGAGAGCACTTTTTGATGGCAGAAAGTGGCACCGTACGTGTTTTTTCGGGTCTAACTCGGGTTCAGCTTCTTGTTGCGGTTAGGGTTATGTTTAGGGTTGTTAGGAAAGAGTGAAGACGCAGAGTCCTGTTGAGTGTGGGGTTGCGTAAAGGCTCCCCCAGGGAGTTCAGGTGTACCCAAAGGCTTCCGCTGAGAGCACTTTTTGATGGCAGAAAGTGGCACCGTACGTGTTTTTTCGGGTCTAACTCGGGTTCAGCTTCTTGTTGCGGTTAGGGTTATGTTTAGGGTTGTTAGGAAAGAGTGAAGACGCAGAGTCCTGTTGAGTGTGGGGTTGCGTAAAGGCTCCCCCAGGGAGTTCAGGTGTACCCAAAGGCTTCCGCTGAGAGCACTTTTTGAT
Organism: Anser brachyrhynchus; assembly: GCF_964034855.1. Classification (NCBI taxonomy): domain Eukaryota; kingdom Metazoa; phylum Chordata; class Aves; order Anseriformes; family Anatidae; genus Anser; species Anser brachyrhynchus. The sequence goes on along the minus strand of NW_027663762.1, from coordinate 243,725 downwards.
GGCAGAAAGTGGCACCGTACGTGTTTTTTCGGGTCTAACTCGGGTTCAGCTTCTTGTTGCGGTTAGGGTTATGTTTAGGGTTGTTAGGAAAGAGTGAAGACACAGAGTCCTGTTGAGTGTGGGGTTGCGTAAAGGCTCCCCCAGGGAGTTCAGGTGTACCCAAAGGCTTCCGCTGAGAGCACTTTTGGATGGCAGAAAGTGGCACCGTACATGTTTTTTTGGGTCTAACTCGGGTTCAGCTTCTTGTTGCGGTTAGGGTTATGTTTAGGGTTGTTAGGAAAGAGTGAAGACGCAGAGTCCTGTTGAGTGTGGGGTTGCGTAAAGGCTCCCCCAGGGAGTTCAGGTGTACCCAAAGGCTTCCGCTGAGAGCACTTTTTGATGGCAGAAAGTGGCACCGTACGTGTTTTTTCGGGTCTAACTCGGGTTCAGCTTCTTGTTGCGGTTAGGGTTATGTTTAGGGTTGTTAGGAAAGAGCGAAGACGCAGAGTCCTGTTGAGTGTGGGGTTGCGTAAAGGCTCCCCCAGGGAGTTCAGGTGTACCCAAAGGCTTCCGCTGAGAGCACTTTTGGATGGCAGAAAGTGGCACCGTACGTGTTTTTTCGGGTCTAACTCGGGTTCAGCTTCTTGTTGCGGTTAGGGTTATGTTTAGGGTTGTTAGGAAAGAGTGAAGACGCAGAGTCCTGTTGAGTGTGGGGTTGCGTAAAGGCTCCCCCAGGGAGTTCAGGTGTACCCAAAGGCTTCCGCTGAGAGCACTTTTTGATGGCAGAAAGTGGCACCGTACGTGTTTTTTCGGGTCTAACTCGGGTTGAGCTTCTTGTTGCGGTTAGGGTTATGTTTAGGGTTGTTAGGAAAGAGTGAAGACGCAGAGTCCTGTTGAGTGTGGGGTTGCGTAAAGGCTCCCCCAGGGAGTTCAGGTGTACCCAAAGGCTTCCGCTGAGAGCACTTTTTGATGGCAGAAAGTGGCACCGTACGTGTTTTTTCGGGTCTAACTCGGGTTCAGCTTCTTGTTGCGGTTAGGGTTATGTTTAGGGTTGTTAGGAAAGAGTGAAGACGCAGAGTCCTGTTGAGTGTGGGGTTGCGTAAAGGCTCCCCCAGGGAGTTCAGGTGTACCCAAAGGCTTCCGCTGAGAGCACTTTTTGATGGCAGAAAGTGGCACCGTACGTGTTTTTTCGGGTCTAACTCGGGTTCAGCTTCTTGTTGCGGTTAGGGTTATGTTTAGGGTTGTTAGGAAAGAGTGAAGACGCAGAGTCCTGTTGAGTGTGGGGTTGTGTAAAGGCTCCCCCAGGGAGTTCAGGTGTTCCCAAAGGCTTCCGCTGAGAGCACTTTTTGATGGCAGAAAGTGGCACCGTACGTGTTTTTTCGGGTCTAACTCGGGTTCAGCTTCTTGTTGCGGTTAGGGTTATGTTTAGGGTTGTTAGGAAAGAGTGAAGACGCAGAGTCCTGTTGAGTGTGGGGTTGCGTAAAGGCTCCCCCAGGGAGTTCAGGTGTACCCAAAGGCTTCCGCTGAGAGCACTTTTTGATGGCAGAAAGTGGCACCGTACGTGTTTTTTCGGGTCTAACTCGGGTTCAGCTTCTTGTTGCGGTTAGGGTTATGTTTAGGGTTGTTAGGAAAGAGTGAAGACGCAGAGTCCTGTTGAGTGTGGGGTTGCGTAAAGGCTCCCCCAGGGAGTTCAGGTGTACCCAAAGGCTTCCGCTGAGAGCACTTTTTGATGGCAGAAAGTGGCACCGTACGTGTTTTTTCGGGTCTAACTCGGGTTCAGCTTCTTGTTGCGGTTAGGGTTATGTTTAGGGTTGTTAGGAAAGAGTGAAGACGCAGAGTCCTGTTGAGTGTGGGGTTGCGTAAAGGCTCCCCCAGGGAGTTCAGGTGTACCCAAAGGCTTCCGCTGAGAGCACTTTTGGATGGCAGAAAGTGGCACCGTACGTGTTTTTTCGGGTCTAACTCGGGTTCAGCTTCTTGTTGCGGTTAGGGTTATGTTTAGGGTTGTTAGGAAAGAGTGAAGACGCAGAGTCCTGTTGAGTGTGGGGTTGCGTAAAGGCTCCCCCAGGGAGTTCAGGTGTACCCAAAGGCTTCCGCTGAGAGCACTTTTTGATGGCAGAAAGTGGCACCGTACGTGTTTTTTCGGGTCTAACTCGGGTTCAGCTTCTTGTTGCGGTTAGGGTTATGTTTAGGGTTGTTAGGAAAGAGTGAAGACGCAGAGTCCTGTTGAGTGTGGGGTTGCGTAAAGGCTCCCCCAGGGAGTTCAGGTGTACCCAAAGGCTTCCGCTGAGAGCACTTTTTGATGGCAGAAAGTGGCACCGTACGTGTTTTTTCGGGTCTAACTCGGGTTCAGCTTCTTGTTGCGGTTAGGGTTATGTTTAGGGTTGTTAGGAAAGAGTGAAGACGCAGAGTCCTGTTGAGTGTGGGGTTGCGTAAAGGCTCCCCCAGGGAGTTCAGGTGTACCCAAAGGCTTCCGCTGAGAGCACTTTTGGATGGCAGAAAGTGGCACCGTACGTGTTTTTTCGGGTCTAACTCGGGTTCAGCTTCTTGTTGCGGTTAGGGTTATGTTTAGGGTTGTTAGGAAAGAGTGAAGACGCAGAGTCCTGTTGAGTGTGCGGTTGCGTAAAGGCTCCCCCAGGGAGTTCAGGTGTACCCAAAGGCTTCCGCTGAGAGCACTTTTTGATGGCAGAAAGTGGCATCGTACGTGTTTTTTCGGGTCTAACTCGGGTTCAGCTTCTTGTTGCGGTTAGGGTTATGTTTAGGGTTGTTAGGAAAGAGTGAAGACGCAGAGTCCTGTTGAGTGTGGGGTTGCGTAAAGGCTCCCCCAGGGAGTTCAGGTGTACCCAAAGGCTTCCGCTGAGAGCACTTTTTGATGGGAGAAAGTGGCACCGTACGTGTTTTTTCGGGTCTAACTCGGGTTCAGCTTCTTGTTGCGGTTAGGGTTATGTTTAGGGTTGTTAGGAAAGAGTGAAGACGCAGAGTCCTGTTGAGTGTGGGGTTGCGTAAAGGCTCCCCCAGGAAGTTCAGGTGTACCCAAAGGCTTCCGCTGAGAGCACTTTTTGATGGCAGAAAGTGGCACCGTACGTGTTTTTTCGGGTCTAACTCGGGTTCAGCTTCTTGTTGCGGTTAGGGTTATGTTTAGGGTTGTTAGGAAAGAGTGAAGACGCAGAGTCCTGTTGAGTGTGGGGTTGCGTAAAGGCTCCCCCAGGGAGTTCAGGTGTACCCAAAGGCTTCCGCTGAGAGCACTTTTTGATGGCAGAAAGTGGCACCGTACGTGTTTTTTCGGGTCTAACTCGGGTTCAGCTTCTTGTTGCGGTTAGGGTTATGTTTAGGGTTGTTAGGAAAGAGCGAAGACGCAGAGTCCTGTTGAGTGTGGGGTTGCGTAAAGGCTCCCCCAGGGAGTTCAGGTGTACCCAAAGGCTTCCGCTGAGAGCACTTTTGGATGGCAGAAAGTGGCACCGTACGTGTTTTTTCGGGTCTAACTCGGGTTCAGCTTCTTGTTGCGGTTAGGGTTATGTTTAGGGTTGTTAGGAAAGAGTGAAGACGCAGAGTCCTGTTGAGTGTGGGGTTGCGTAAAGGCTCCCCCAGGGAGTTCAGGTGTACCCAAAGGCTTCCGCTGAGAGCACTTTTTGATGGCAGAAAGTGGCACCGTACGTGTTTTTTCGGGTCTAACTCGGGTTCAGCTTCTTGTTGCGGTTAGGGTTATGTTTAGGGTTGTTAGGAAAGAGTGAAGACGCAGAGTCCTGTTGAGTGTGGGGTTGCGTAAAGGCTCCCCCAGGGAGTTCAGGTGTACCCAAAGGCTTCCGCTGAGAGCACTTTTTGATGGCAGAAAGTGGCACCGTACGTGTTTTTTCGGGTCTAACTCGGGTTCAGCTTCTTGTTGCGGTTAGGGTTATGTTTAGGGTTGTTAGGAAAGAGTGAAGACGCAGAGTCCTGTTGAGTGTGGGGTTGCGTAAAGGCTCCCCCAGGGAGTTCACGTGTACCCAAAGGCTTCCGCTGAGAGCACTTTTTGATGGCAGAAAGTGGCACCGTACGTGTTTTTTCGGGTCTAACTCGGGTTCAGCTTCTTGTTGCGGTTAGGGTTATGTTTAGGGTTGTTAGGAAAGAGTGAAGACGCAGAGTCCTGTTGAGTGTGGGGTTGCGTAAAGGCTCCCCCAGGGAGTTCAGGTGTACCCAAAGGCTTCCGCTGAGAGCACTTTTTGATGGCAGAAAGTGGCACCGTACGTGTTTTTTCGGGTCTAACTCGGGTTCAGCTTCTTGTTGCGGTTAGGGTTATGTTTAGGGTTGTTAGGAAAGAGTGAAGACGCAGAGTCCTGTTGAGTGTGGGGTTGCGTAAAGGCTCCCCCAGGGAGTTCAGGTGTACCCAAAGGCTTCCGCTGAGAGCACTTTTGGATGGCAGAAAGTGGCACCGTACGTGTTTTTTCGGGTCTAACTCGGGTTCAGCTTCTTGTTGCGGTTAGGGTTATGTTTAGGGTTGTTAGGAAAGAGTGAAGACGCAGAGTCCTGTTGAGTGTGGGGTTGCGTAAAGGCTCCCCCAGGGAGTTCAGGTGTACCCAAAGGCTTCCGCTGAGAGCACTTTTTGATGGCAGAAAGTGGCACCGTACGTGTTTTTTCGGGTCTAACTCGGGTTCAGCTTCTTGTTGCGGTTAGGGTTATGTTTAGGGTTGTTAGGAAAGAGTGAAGACGCAGAGTCCTGTTGAGTGCGGGGTTGCGTAAAGGCTCCCCCAGGGAGTTCAGGTGTACCCAAAGGCTTCCGCTGAGAGCACTTTTTGATGGCAGAAAGTGGCACCGTACGTGTTTTTTCGGGTCTAACTCGGGTTCAGCTTCTTGTTGCGGTTAGGGTTATGTTTAGGGTTGTTAGGAAAGAGTGAAGACGCAGAGTCCTGTTGAGTGTGGGGTTGCGTAAAGGCTCCCCCAGGGAGTTCAGGTGTACCCAAAGGCTTCCGCTGAGAGCACTTTTTGATGGCAGAAAGTGGCACCGTACGTGTTTTTTCGGGTCTAACTCGGGTTCAGCTTCTTGTTGCGGTTAGGGTTATGTTTAGGGTTGTTAGGAAAGAGTGAAGACGCAGAGTCCTGTTGAGTGTGCGGTTGCGTAAAGGCGCCCCCAGGGAGTTCAGGTGTACCCAAAGGCTTCCGCTGAGAGCACTTTTTGATGGCAGAAAGTGGCATCGTACGTGTTTTTTCGGGTCTAACTCGGGTTCAGCTTCTTGTTGCGGTTAGGGTTATGTTTAGGGTTGTTAGGAAAGAGCGAAGACGCAGAGTCCTGTTGAGTGTGGGGTTACGTAAAGGCTCCCCCAGGGAGTTCAGGTGTACCCAAAGGCTTCCGCTGAGAGCACTTTTTGATGGCAGAAAGTGGCACCGTACGTGTTTTTCGGGTCTAACTCGGGTTCAGCTTCTTGTTGCGGTTAGGGTTATGTTTAGGGTTGTTAGGAAAGAGTGAAGACGCAGAGTCCTGTTGAGTGTGGGGTTGCGTAAAGGCTCCCCCAGGAAGTTCAGGTGTACCCAAAGGCTTCCGCTGAGAGCACTTTTTGATGGCAGAAAGTGGCACCGTACGTGTTTTTTCGGGTCTAACTCGGGTTGAGCTTCTTGTTGCGGTTAGGGTTATGTTTAGGGTTGTTAGGAAAGAGTGAAGACGCAGAGTCCTGTTGAGTGTGGGGTTGCGTAAAGGCTCCCCCAGGGAGTTCAGGTGTACCCAAAGGCTTCCGCTGAGAGCACTTTTGGATGGCAGAAAGTGGCACCGTACGTGTTTTTTCGGGTCTAACTCGGGTTCAGCTTCTTGTTGCGGTTAGGGTTATGTTTAGGGTTGTTAGGAAAGAGCGAAGACGCAGAGTCCTGTTGAGTGTGGGGTTGCGTAAAGGCTCCCCCAGGGAGTTCAGGTGTACCCAAAGGCTTCCGCTGAGAGCACTTTTGGATGGCAGAAAGTGGCACCGTACGTGTTTTTTCGGGTCTAACTCGGGTTCAGCTTCTTGTTGCGGTTAGGGTTATGTTTAGGGTTGTTAGGAAAGAGTGAAGACGCAGAGTCCTGTTGAGTGTGGGGTTGCGTAAAGGCTCCCCCAGGGAGTTCAGGTGTACCCAAAGGCTTCCGCTGAGAGCACTTTTTGATGGCAGAAAGTGGCACCGTACGTGTTTTTTCGGGTCTAACTCGGGTTCAGCTTCTTGTTGCGGTTAGGGTTATGTTTAGGGTTGTTAGGAAAGAGTGAAGACGCAGAGTCCTGTTGAGTGTGGGGTTGCGTAAAGGCTCCCCCAGGGAGTTCACGTGTACCCAAAGGCTTCCGCTGAGAGCACTTTTTGATGGCAGAAAGTGGCACCGTACGTGTTTTTTCGGGTCTAACTCGGGTTCAGCTTCTTTTTGCGGTTAGGGTTATGTTTAGGGTTGTTAGGAAAGAGTGAAGACGCAGAGTCCTGTTGAGTGTGGGGTTGCGTAAAGGCTCCCCCAGGGAGTTCAGGTGTACCCAAAGGCTTCCGCTGAGAGCACTTTTTGATGGCAGAAAGTGGCACCGTACGTGTTTTTTCGGGTCTAACTCGGGTTCAGCTTCTTGTTGCGGTTAGGGTTATGTTTAGGGTTGTTAGGAAAGAGCGAAGACGCAGAGTCCTGTTGAGTGTGGGGTTGCGTAAAGGCTCCCCCAGGGAGTTCAGGTGTACCCAAAGGCTTCCGCTGAGAGCACTTTTGGATGGCAGAAAGTGGCACCGTACGTGTTTTTTCGGGTCTAACTCGGGTTCAGCTTCTTGTTGCGGTTAGGGTTATGTTTAGGGTTGTTAGGAAAGAGTGAAGACGCAGAGTCCTGTTGAGTGTGGGGTTGCGTAAAGGCTCCCCCAGGGAGTTCAGGTGTACCCAAAGGCTTCCGCTGAGAGCACTTTTTGATGGCAGAAAGTGGCACCGTACGTGTTTTTTCGGGTCTAACTCGGGTTCAGCTTCTTGTTGCGGTTAGGGTTATGTTTAGGGTTGTTAGGAAAGAGTGAAGACGCAGAGTCCTGTTGAGTGTGGGGTTGCGTAAAGGCTCCCCCAGGGAGTTCAGGTGTACCCAAAGGCTTCCGCTGAGAGCACTTTTTGATGGCAGAAAGTGGCACCGTACGTGTTTTTTCGGGTCTAACTCGGGTTCAGCTTCTTGTTGCGGTTAGGGTTATGTTTAGGGTTGTTAGGAAAGAGTGAAGACGCAGAGTCCTGTTGAGTGTGGGGTTGCGTAAAGGCTCCCCCAGGGAGTTCAGGTGTACCCAAAGGCTTCCGCTGAGAGCACTTTTGGATGGCAGAAAGTGGCACCGTACGTGTTTTTTCGGGTCTAACTCGGGTTCAGCTTCTTGTTGCGGTTAGGGTTATGTTTAGGGTTGTTAGGAAAGAGTGAAGACGCAGAGTCCTGTTGAGTGTGGGGTTGCGTAAAGGCTCCCCCAGGGAGTTCAGGTGTACCCAAAGGCTTCCGCTGAGAGCACTTTTTGATGGCAGAAAGTGGCACCGTACGTGTTTTTTCGGGTCTAACTCGGGTTCAGCTTCTTGTTGCGGTTAGGGTTATGTTTAGGGTTGTTAGGAAAGAGTGAAGACGCAGAGTCCTGTTGAGTGTGGGGTTGCGTAAAGGCTCCCCCAGGGAGTTCAGGTGTACCCAAAGGCTTCCGCTGAGAGCACTTTTTGATGGCAGAAAGTGGCACCGTACGTGTTTTTTCGGGTCTAACTCGGGTTCAGCTTCTTGTTGCGGTTAGGGTTATGTTTAGGGTTGTTAGGAAAGAGTGAAGACGCAGAGTCCTGTTGAGTGTGGGGTTGCGTAAAGGCTCCCCCAGGGAGTTCAGGTGTACCCAAAGGCTTCCGCTGAGAGCACTTTTTGATGGCAGAAAGTGGCACCGTACGTGTTTTTTCGGGTCTAACTCGGGTTGAGCTTCTTGTTGCGGTTAGGGTTATGTTTAGGGTTGTTAGGAAAGAGTGAAGACGCAGAGTCCTGTTGAGTGTGGGGTTGCGTAAAGGCTCCCCCAGGGAGTTCACGTGTACCCAAAGGCTTCCGCTGAGAGCACTTTTTGATGGCAGAAAGTGGCACCGTACGTGTTTTTTCGGGTCTAACTCGGGTTCAGCTTCTTGTTGCGGTTAGGGTTATGTTTAGGGTTGTTAGGAAAGAGTGAAGACGCAGAGTCCTGTTGACTGTGCGGTTGCGTAAAGGCTCCCCCAGGGAGTTCAGGTGTACCCAAAGGCTTCCGCTGAGAGCACTTTTGGATGGCAGAAAGTGGCACCGTACGTGTTTTTTCGGGTCTAACTCGGGTTCAGCTTCTTGTTGCGGTTAGGGTTATGTTTAGGGTTGTTAGGAAAGAGTGAAGACGCAGAGTCCTGTTGAGTGTGGGGTTGTGTAAAGGCTCCCCCAGGGAGTTCAGGTGTACCCAAAGGCTTCCGCTGAGAGCACTTTTTGATGGCAGAAAGTGGCACCGTACGTGTTTTTTCGGGTCTAACTCGGGTTGAGCTTCTTGTTCCTGTTAGGGTTATGTTTAGGGTTGTTAGGAAAGAGTGAAGACGCAGAGTCCTGTTGAGTGTGGGGTTGCGTAAAGGCTCCCCCAGGGAGTTCAGGTGTACCCAAAGGCTTCCGCTGAGAGCACTTTTTGATGGCAGAAAGTGGCACCGTACGTGTTTTTTCGGGTCTAACTCGGGTTCAGCTTCTTGTTGCGGTTAGGGTTATGTTTAGGGTTGTTAGGAAAGAGTGAAGACGCAGAGTCCTGTTGAGTGTGGGGTTGCGTAAAGGCTCCCCCAGGGAGTTCAGGTGTACCCAAAGGCTTCCGCTGAGAGCACTTTTTGATGGCAGAAAGTGGCACCGTACGTGTTTTTTCGGGTCTAACTCGGGTTCAGCTTCTTGTTGCGGTTAGGGTTATGTTTAGGGTTGTTAGGAAAGAGTGAAGACGCAGAGTCCTGTTGAGTGTGAGGTTGCGTAAAGGCTCCCCCAGGGAGTTCAGGTGTACCCAAAGGCTTCCGCTGAGAGCACTTTTGGATGGCAGAAAGTGGCACCGTACGTGTTTTTTCGGGTCTAACTCGGGTTCAGCTTCTTGTTGCGGTTAGGGTTATGTTTAGGGTTGTTAGGAAAGAGTGAAGACGCAGAGTCCTGTTGACTGTGCGGTTGCGTAAAGGCTCCCCCAGGGAGTTCAGGTGTACCCAAAGGCTTCCGCTGAGAGCACTTTTGGATGGCAGAAAGTGGCACCGTACGTGTTTTTTCGGGTCTAACTCGGGTTCAGCTTCTTGTTGCGGTTAGGGTTATGTTTAGGGTTGTTAGGAAAGAGTGAAGACGCAGAGTCCTGTTGAGTGTGGGGTTGCGTAAAGGCTCCCCCAGGGAGTTCAGGTGTACCCAAAGGCTTCCGCTGAGAGCACTTTTTGATGGCAGAAAGTGGCACCGTACGTGTTTTTTCGGGTCTAACTCGGGTTCAGCTTCTTGTTGCGGTTAGGGTTATGTTCAGGGTTGTTAGGAAAGAGTGAAGACGCAGAGTCCTGTTGAGTGTGGGGTTGCGTAAAGGCTCCCCCAGGGAGTTCAGGTGTACCCAAAGGCTTCCGCTGAGAGCACTTTTTGATGGCAGAAAGTGGCACCGTACGTGTTTTTTCGGGTCTAACTCGGGTTCAGCTTCTTGTTGCGGTTAGGGTTATGTTTAGGGTTGTTAGGAAAGAGTGAAGACGCAGAGTCCTGTTGACTGTGCGGTTGCGTAAAGGCTCCCCCAGGGAGTTCAGGTGTACCCAAAGGCTTCCGCTGAGAGCACTTTTTGATGGCAGAAAGTGGCACCGTACGTGTTTTTTCGGGTCTAACTCGGGTTGAGCTTCTTGTTCCTGTTAGGGTTATGTTTAGGGTTGTTAGGAAAGAGTGAAGACGCAGAGTCCTGTTGAGTGTGGGGTTGCGTAAAGGCTCCCCCAGGGAGTTCAGGTGTACCCAAAGGCTTCCGCTGAGAGCACTTTTTGATGGCAGAAAGTGGCACCGTACGTGTTTTTTCGGGTCTAACTCGGGTTCAGCTTCTTGTTGCGGTTAGGGTTATGTTTAGGGTTGTTAGGAAAGAGTGAAGACGCAGAGTCCTGTTGAGTGTGGGGTTGCGTAAAGGCTCCCCCAGGGAGTTCAGGTGTACCCAAAGGCTTCCGCTGAGAGCACTTTTGGATGGCAGAAAGTGGCACCGTACGTGTTTTTTCGGGTCTAACTCGGGTTCAGCTTCTTGTTGCGGTTAGGGTTATGTTTAGGGTTGTTAGGAAAGAGTGAAGACGCAGAGTCCTGTTGAGTGTGGGGTTGTGTAAAGGCTCCCCCAGGGAGTTCAGGTGTACCCAAAGGCTTCCGCTGAGAGCACTTTTTGATGGCAGAAAGTGGCACCGTACGTGTTTTTTCGGGTCTAACTCGGGTTGAGCTTCTTGTTGCGGTTAGGGTTATGTTTAGGGTTGTTAGGAAAGAGTGAAGACGCAGAGTCCTGTTGAGTGTGGGGTTGCGTAAAGGCTCCCCCAGGGAGTTCAGGTGTACCCAAAGGCTTCCGCTGAGAGCACTTTTTGATGGCAGAAAGTGGCACCGTACGTGTTTTTTCGGGTCTAACTCGGGTTCAGCTTCTTGTTGCGGTTAGGGTTATGTTTAGGGTTGTTAGGAAAGAGTGAAGACGCAGAGTCCTGTTGAGTGTGGGGTTGCGTAAAGGCTCCCCCAGGGAGTTCAGGTGTACCCAAAGGCTTCCGCTGAGAGCACTTTTTGATGGCAGAAAGTGGCACCGTACGTGTTTTTTCGGGTCTAACTCGGGTTCAGCTTCTTGTTGCGGTTAGGGTTATGTTTAGGGTTGTTAGGAAAGAGTGAAGACGCAGAGTCCTGTTGAGTGTGGGGTTGCGTAAAGGCTCCCCCAGGGAGTTCAGGTGTACCCAAAGGCTTCCGCTGAGAGCACTTTTTGATGGCAGAAAGTGGCACCGTACGTGTTTTTTCGGGTCTAACTCGGGTTCAGCTTCTTGTTGCGGTTAGGGTTATGTTCAGGGTTGTTAGGAAAGAGTGAAGACGCAGAGTCCTGTTGAGTGTGGGGTTGCGTAAAGGCTCCCCCAGGGAGTTCAGGTGTACCCAAAGGCTTCCGCTGAGAGCACTTTTGGATGGCAGAAAGTGGCACCGTACGTGTTTTTTCGGGTCTAACTCGGGTTCAGCTTCTTGTTGCGGTTAGGGTTATGTTTAGGGTTGTTAGGAAAGAGTGAAGACGCAGAGTCCTGTTGAGTGTGGGGTTGCGTAAAGGCTCCCCCAGGGAGTTCAGGTGTACCCAAAGGCTTCCGCTGAGAGCACTTTTTGATGGCAGAAAGTGGCACCGTACGTGTTTTTTCGGGTCTAACTCGGGTTGAGCTTCTTGTTGCGGTTAGGGTTATGTTTAGGGTTGTAAGGAAAGAGTGAAGACGCAGAGTCCTGTTGAGTGTGGGGTTGCGTAAAGGCTCCCCCAGGGAGTTCAGGTGTACCCAAAGGCTTCCGCTGAGAGCACTTTTTGATGGCAGAAAGTGGCACCGTACGTGTTTTTTCGGGTCTAACTCGGGTTCAGCTTCTTGTTGCGGTTAGGGTTATGTTTAGGGTTGTTAGGAAAGAGTGAAGACGCAGAGTCCTGTTGAGTGTGGGGTTGCGTAAAGGCTCCCCCAGGGAGTTCAGGTGTACCCAAAGGCTTCCGCTGAGAGCACTTTTTGATGGCAGAAAGTGGCACCGTACGTGTTTTTTCGGGTCTAACTCGGGTTCAGCTTCTTGTTGCGGTTAGGGTTATGTTTAGGGTTGTTAGGAAAGAGTGAAGACGCAGAGTCCTGTTGAGTGTGGGGTTGAGTAAAGGCTCCCCCAGGGAGTTCAGGTGTACCCAAAGGCTTCCGCTGAGAGCACTTTTGGATGGCAGAAAGTGGCACCGTACGTGTTTTTTCGGGTCTAACTCGGGTTGAGCTTCTTGTTCCTGTTAGGGTTATGTTTAGGGTTGTTAGGAAAGAGTGAAGACGCAGAGTCCTGTTGAGTGTGGGGTTGCGTAAAGGCTCCCCCAGGGAGTTCAGGTGTACCCAAAGGCTTCCGCTGAGAGCACTTTTTGATGGCAGAAAGTGGCACCGTACGTGTTTTTTCGGGTCTAACTCGGGTTCAGCTTCTTGTTGCGGTTAGGGTTATGTTTAGGGTTGTTAGGAAAGAGTGAAGACGCAGAGTCCTGTTGAGTGTGGGGTTGCGTAAAGGCTCCCCCAGGGAGTTCAGGTGTACCCAAAGGCTTCCGCTGAGAGCACTTTTTGATGGCAGAAAGTGGCACCGTACGTGTTTTTTCGGGTCTAACTCGGGTTCAGCTTCTTGTTGCGGTTAGGGTTATGTTTAGGGTTGTTAGGAAAGAGTGAAGACGCAGAGTCCTGTTGAGTGTGGGGTTGCGTAAAGGCTCCCCCAGGGAGTTCAGGTGTACCCAAAGGCTTCCGCTGAGAGCACTTTTTGATGGCAGAAAGTGGCACCGTACGTGTTTTTTCGGGTCTAACTCGGGTTCAGCTTCTTGTTGCGGTTAGGGTTATGTTTAGGGTTGTTAGGAAAGAGTGAAGACGCAGAGTCCTGTTGAGTGTGGGGTTGCGTAAAGGCTCCCCCAGGGAGTTCAGGTGTACCCAAAGGCTTCCGCTGAGAGCACTTTTGGATGGCAGAAAGTGGCACCGTACGTGTTTTTTCGGGTCTAACTCGGGTTCAGCTTCTTGTTGCGGTTAGGGTTATGTTTAGGGTTGTTAGGAAAGAGTGAAGACGCAGAGTCCTGTTGACTGTGCGGTTGCGTAAAGGCTCCCCCAGGGAGTTCAGGTGTACCCAAAGGCTTCCGCTGAGAGCACTTTTGGATGGCAGAAAGTGGCACCGTACGTGTTTTTTCGGGTCTAACTCGGGTTCAGCTTCTTGTTGCGGTTAGGGTTATGTTTAGGGTTGTTAGGAAAGAGTGAAGACGCAGAGTCCTGTTGAGTGTGGGGTTGCGTAAAGGCTCCCCCAGGGAGTTCAGGTGTACCCAAAGGCTTCCGCTGAGAGCACTTTTTGATGGCAGAAAGTGGCACCGTACGTGTTTTTTCGGGTCTAACTCGGGTTCAGCTTCTTGTTGCGGTTAGGGTTATGTTTAGGGTTGTTAGGAAAGAGTGAAGACGCAGAGTCCTGTTGAGTGTGGGGTTGCGTAAAGGCTCCCCCAGGGAGTTCAGGTGTACCCAAAGGCTTCCGCTGAGAGCACTTTTTGATGGCAGAAAGTGGCACCGTACGTGTTTTTTCGGGTCTAACTCGGGTTCAGCTTCTTGTTGCGGTTAGGGTTATGTTTAGGGTTGTTAGGAAAGAGTGAAGACGCAGAGTCCTGTTGAGTGTGGGGTTGCGTAAAGGCTCCCCCAGGGAGTTCAGGTGTACCCAAAGGCTTCCGCTGAGAGCACTTTTTGATGGCAGAAAGTGGCACCGTACGTGTTTTTTCGGGTCTAACTCGGGTTGAGCTTCTTGTTGCGGTTAGGGTTATGTTTAGGGTTGTTAGGAAAGAGTGAAGACGCAGAGTCCTGTTGAGTGTGGGGTTGCGTAAAGGCTCCCCCAGGGAGTTCAGGTGTACCCAAAGGCTTCCGCTGAGAGCACTTTTTGATGGCAGAAAGTGGCACCGTACGTGTTTTTTCGGGTCTAACTCGGGTTCAGCTTCTTGTTGCGGTTAGGGTTATGTTTAGGGTTGTTAGGAAAGAGTGAAGACGCAGAGTCCTGTTGAGTGTGGGGTTGCGTAAAGGCTCCCCCAGGGAGTTCAGGTGTACCCAAAGGCTTCCGCTGAGAGCACTTTTTGATGGCAGAAAGTGGCACCGTACGTGTTTTTTCGGGTCTAACTCGGGTTCAGCTTCTTGTTGCGGTTAGGGTTATGTTTAGGGTTGTTAGGAAAGAGTGAAGACGCAGAGTCCTGTTGAGTGTGGGGTTGCGTAAAGGCTCCCCCAGGGAGTTCAGGTGTACCCAAAGGCTTCCGCTGAGAGCACTTTTTGATGGCAGAAAGTGGCACCGTACGTGTTTTTTCGGGTCTAACTCGGGTTGAGCTTCTTGTTGCGGTTAGGGTTATGTTTAGGGTTGTTAGGAAAGAGTGAAGACGCAGAGTCCTGTTGAGTGTGGGGTTGCGTAAAGGCTCCCCCAGGGAGTTCAGGTGTACCCAAAGGCTTCCGCTGAGAGCACTTTTTGATGGCAGAAAGTGGCACCGTACGTGTTTTTTCGGGTCTAACTCGGGTTCAGCTTCTTGTTGCGGTTAGGGTTATGTTTAGGGTTGTTAGGAAAGAGTGAAGACGCAGAGTCCTGTTGAGTGTGGGGTTGCGTAAAGGCTCCCCCAGGGAGTTCAGGTGTACCCAAAGGCTTCCGCTGAGAGCACTTTTTGATGGCAGAAAGTGGCACCGTACGTGTTTTTTCGGGTCTAACTCGGGTTCAGCTTCTTGTTGCGGTTAGGGTTATGTTTAGGGTTGTTAGGAAAGAGTGAAGACGCAGAGTCCTGTTGAGTGTGGGGTTGTGTAAAGGCTCCCCCAGGGAGTTCAGGTGTACCCAAAGGCTTCCGCTGAGAGCACTTTTTGATGGCAGAAAGATGCACCGTACGTGTTTTTTCGGGTCTAACTCGGGTTGAGCTTCTTGTTCCTGTTAGGGTTATGTTTAGGGTTGTTAGGAAAGAGTGAAGACGCAGAGTCCTGTTGAGTGTGGGGTTGCGTAAAGGCTCCCCCAGGGAGTTCAGGTGTACCCAAAGGCTTCCGCTGAGAGCACTTTTTGATGGCAGAAAGTGGCACCGTACGTGTTTTTTCGGGTCTAACTCGGGTTCAGCTTCTTGTTGCGGTTAGGGTTATGTTTAGGGTTGTTAGGAAAGAGTGAAGACGCAGAGTCCTGTTGAGTGTGGGGTTGCGTAAAGGCTCCCCCAGGGAGTTCAGGTGTACCCAAAGGCTTCCGCTGAGAGCACTTTTTGATGGCAGAAAGTGGCACCGTACGTGTTTTTTCGGGTCTAACTCGGGTTCAGCTTCTTGTTGCGGTTAGGGTTATGTTTAGGGTTGTTAGGAAAGAGTGAAGACGCAGAGTCCTGTTGAGTGTGAGGTTGCGTAAAGGCTCCCCCAGGGAGTTCAGGTGTACCCAAAGGCTTCCGCTGAGAGCACTTTTTGATGGCAGAAAGTGGCACCGTACGTGTTTTTTCGGGTCTAACTCGGGTTCAGCTTCTTGTTGCGGTTAGGGTTATGTTTAGGGTTGTTAGGAAAGAGTGAAGACGCAGAGTCCTGTTGAGTGTGGGGTTGCGTAAAGGCTCCCCCAGGGAGTTCAGGTGTACCCAAAGGCTTCCGCTGAGAGCACTTTTGGATGGCAGAAAGTGGCACCGTACGTGTTTTTTCGGGTCTAACTCGGGTTCAGCTTCTTGTTGCGGTTAGGGTTATGTTTAGGGTTGTTAGGAAAGAGTGAAGACGCAGAGTCCTGTTGAGTGTGGGGTTGCGTAAAGGCTCCCCCAGGGAGTTCAGGTGTACCCAAAGGCTTCCGCTGAGAGCACTTTTTGATGGCAGAAAGATGCACCGTACGTGTTTTTTCGGGTCTAACTCGGGTTGAGCTTCTTGTTCCTGTTAGGGTTATGTTTAGGGTTGTTAGGAAAGAGTGAAGACGCAGAGTCCTGTTGAGTGTGGGGTTGCGTAAAGGCTCCCCCAGGGAGTTCAGGTGTACCCAAAGGCTTCCGCTGAGAGCACTTTTTGATGGCAGAAAGTGGCACCGTACGTGTTTTTTCGGGTCTAACTCGGGTTCAGCTTCTTGTTGCGGTTAGGGTTATGTTTAGGGTTGTTAGGAAAGAGTGAAGACGCAGAGTCCTGTTGAGTGTGGGGTTGCGTAAAGGCTCCCCCAGGGAGTTCAGGTGTACCCAAAGGCTTCCGCTGAGAGCACTTTTTGATGGCAGAAAGTGGCACCGTACGTGTTTTTTCGGGTCTAACTCGGGTTCAGCTTCTTGTTGCGGTTAGGGTTATGTTTAGGGTTGTTAGGAAAGAGTGAAGACGCAGAGTCCTGTTGAGTGTGAGGTTGCGTAAAGGCTCCCCCAGGGAGTTCAGGTGTACCCAAAGGCTTCCGCTGAGAGCACTTTTTGATGGCAGAAAGTGGCACCGTACGTGTTTTTTCGGGTCTAACTCGGGTTCAGCTTCTTGTTGCGGTTAGGGTTATGTTTAGGGTTGTTAGGAAAGAGTGAAGACGCAGAGTCCTGTTGAGTGTGGGGTTGCGTAAAGGCTCCCCCAGGGAGTTCAGGTGTACCCAAAGGCTTCCGCTGAGAGCACTTTTGGATGGCAGAAAGTGGCACCGTACGTGTTTTTTCGGGTCTAACTCGGGTTCAGCTTCTTGTTGCGGTTAGGGTTATGTTTAGGGTTGTTAGGAAAGAGTGAAGACGCAGAGTCCTGTTGAGTGTGGGGTTGCGTAAAGGCTCCCCCAGGGAGTTCAGGTGTACCCAAAGGCTTCCGCTGAGAGCACTTTTTGATGGCAGAAAGTGGCACCGTACGTGTTTTTTCGGGTCTAACTCGGGTTGAGCTTCTTGTTGCGGTTAGGGTTATGTTTAGGGTTGTTAGGAAAGAGTGAAGACGCAGAGTCCTGTTGAGTGTGGGGTTGCGTAAAGGCTCCCCCAGGGAGTTCAGGTGTACCCAAAGGCTTCCGCTGAGAGCACTTTTTGATGGCAGAAAGTGGCACCGTACGTGTTTTTTCGGGTCTAACTCGGGTTCAGCTTCTTGTTGCGGTTAGGGTTATGTTTAGGGTTGTTAGGAAAGAGTGAAGACGCAGAGTCCTGTTGAGTGTGGGGTTGCGTAAAGGCTCCCCCAGGGAGTTCAGGTGTACCCAAAGGCTTCCGCTGAGAGCACTTTTTGATGGCAGAAAGTGGCACCGTACGTGTTTTTTCGGGTCTAACTCGGGTTCAGCTTCTTGTTGCGGTTAGGGTTATGTTTAGGGTTGTTAGGAAAGAGTGAAGACGCAGAGTCCTGTTGAGTGTGGGGTTGCGTAAAGGCTCCCCCAGGGAGTTCAGGTGTACCCAAAGGCTTCCGCTGAGAGCACTTTTTGATGGCAAAAAGTGGCACCGTACGTGTTTTTTCGGGTCTAACTCGGGTTCAGCTTCTTGTTGCGGTTAGGGTTATGTTTAGGGTTGTTAGGAAAGAGCGAAGACGCAGAGTCCTGTTGAGTGTGGGGTTGCGTAAAGGCTCCCCCAGGGAGTTCAGGTGTACCCAAAGGCTTCCGCTGAGAGCACTTTTTGATGGCAGAAAGTGGCACCGTACGTGTTTTTTCGGGTCTAACTCGGGTTCAGCTTCTTGTTGCGGTTAGGGTTATGTTTAGGGTTGTTAGGAAAGAGTGAAGACGCAGAGTCCTGTTGAGTGTGGGGTTGCGTAAAGGCTCCCCCAGGGAGTTCAGGTGTACCCAAAGGCTTCCGCTGAGAGCACTTTTGATGGCAGAAAGTGGCACCGTACGTGTTTTTTCGGGTCTAACTCGGGTTGAGCTTCTTGTTGCGGTTAGGGTTATGTTTAGGGTTGTTAGGAAAGAGTGAAGACGCAGAGTCCTGTTGAGTGTGGGGTTGCGTAAAGGCTCCCCCAGGGAGTTCAGGTGTACCCAAAGGCTTCCGCTGAGAGCACTTTTTGATGGCAGAAAGTGGCACCGTACGTGTTTTTTCGGGTCTAACTCGGGTTCAGCTTCTTGTTGCGGTTAGGGTTATGTTTAGGGTTGTTAGGAAAGAGTGAAGACGCAGAGTCCTGTTGAGTGTGAGGTTGCGTAAAGGCTCCCCCAGGGAGTTCAGGTGTACCCAAAGGCTTCCGCTGAGAGCACTTTTTGATGGCAGAAAGTGGCACCGTACGTGTTTTTTCGGGTCTAACTCGGGTTCAGCTTCTTGTTGCGGTTAGGGTTATGTTTAGGGTTGTTAGGAAAGAGTGAAGACGCAGAGTCCTGTTGAGTGTGGGGTTGCGTAAAGGCTCCCCCAGGGAGTTCAGGTGTACCCAAAGGCTTCCGCTGAGAGCACTTTTGGATGGCAGAAAGTGGCACCGTACGTGTTTTTTCGGGTCTAACTCGGGTTCAGCTTCTTGTTGCGGTTAGGGTTATGTTTAGGGTTGTTAGGAAAGAGTGAAGACGCAGAGTCCTGTTGAGTGTGGGGTTGCGTAAAGGCTCCCCCAGGGAGTTCAGGTGTACCCAAAGGCTTCCGCTGAGAGCACTTTTTGATGGCAGAAAGTGGCACCGTACGTGTTTTTTCGGGTCTAACTCGGGTTCAGCTTCTTGTTGCGGTTAGGGTTATGTTTAGGGTTGTTAGGAAAGAGTGAAGACGCAGAGTCCTGTTGAGTGTGGGGTTGCGTAAAGGCTCCCCCAGGGAGTTCAGGTGTACCCAAAGGCTTCCGCTGAGAGCACTTTTTGATGGCAGAAAGTGGCACCGTACGTGTTTTTTCGGGTCTAACTCGGGTTCAGCTTCTTGTTGCGGTTAGGGTTATGTTTAGGGTTGTTAGGAAAGAGTGAAGACGCAGAGTCCTGTTGAGTGTGGGGTTGCGTAAAGGCTCCCCCAGGGAGTTCAGGTGTACCCAAAGGCTTCCGCTGAGAGCACTTTTTGATGGCAGAAAGTGGCACCGTACGTGTTTTTTCGGGTCTAACTCGGGTTCAGCTTCTTGTTGCGGTTAGGGTTATGTTTAGGGTTGTTAGGAAAGAGTGAAGACGCAGAGTCCTGTTGAGTGTGGGGTTGCGTAAAGGCTCCCCCAGGGAGTTCAGGTGTACCCAAAGGCTTCCGCTGAGAGCACTTTTTGATGGCAAAAAGTGGCACCGTACGTGTTTTTTCGGGTCTAACTCGGGTTCAGCTTCTTGTTGCGGTTAGGGTTATGTTTAGGGTTGTTAGGAAAGAGCGAAGACGCAGAGTCCTGTTGAGTGTGGGGTTGCGTAAAGGCTCCCCCAGGGAGTTCAGGTGTACCCAAAGGCTTCCGCTGAGAGCACTTTTTGATGGCAGAAAGTGGCACCGTACGTGTTTTTTCGGGTCTAACTCGGGTTCAGCTTCTTGTTGCGGTTAGGGTTATGTTTAGGGTTGTTAGGAAAGAGTGAAGACGCAGAGTCCTGTTGAGTGTGGGGTTGCGTAAAGGCTCCCCCAGGGAGTTCAGGTGTACCCAAAGGCTTCCGCTGAGAGCACTTTTGATGGCAGAAAGTGGCACCGTACGTGTTTTTTCGGGTCTAACTCGGGTTGAGCTTCTTGTTGCGGTTAGGGTTATGTTTAGGGTTGTTAGGAAAGAGTGAAGACGCAGAGTCCTGTTGAGTGTGGGGTTGCGTAAAGGCTCCCCCAGGGAGTTCAGGTGTACCCAAAGGCTTCCGCTGAGAGCACTTTTTGATGGCAGAAAGTGGCACCGTACGTGTTTTTTCGGGTCTAACTCGGGTTCAGCTTCTTGTTGCGGTTAGGGTTATGTTTAGGGTTGTTAGGAAAGAGCGAAGACGCAGAGTCCTGTTGAGTGTGGGGTTGCGTAAAGGCTCCCCCAGGGAGTTCAGGTGTACCCAAAGGCTTCCGCTGAGAGCACTTTTTGATGGCAGAAAGTGGCACCGTACGTGTTTTTTCGGGTCTAACTCGGGTTCAGCTTCTTGTTGCGGTTAGGGTTATGTTTAGGGTTGTTAGGAAAGAGTGAAGACGCAGAGTCCTGTTGAGTGTGGGGTTGCGTAAAGGCTCCCCCAGGGAGTTCAGGTGTACCCAAAGGCTTCCGCTGAGAGCACTTTTGGATGGCAGAAAGTGGCACCGTACGTGTTTTTTCGGGTCTAACTCGGGTTGAGCTTCTTGTTGCGGTTAGGGTTATGTTTAGGGTTGTTAGGAAAGAGTGAAGACGCAGAGTCCTGTTGAGTGTGGGGTTGCGTAAAGGCTCCCCCAGGGAGTTCAGGTGTACCCAAAGGCTTCCGCTGAGAGCACTTTTGGATGGCAGAAAGTGGCACCGTACGTGTTTTTTCGGGTCTAACTCGGGTTCAGCTTCTTGTTGCGGTTAGGGTTATGTTTAGGGTTGTTAGGAAAGAGTGAAGACGCAGAGTCCTGTTGAGTGTGGGGTTGCGTAAAGGCTCCCCCAGGGAGTTCAGGTGTACCCAAAGGCTTCCGCTGAGAGCACTTTTTGATGGCAGAAAGTGGCACCGTACGTGTTTTTTCGGGTCTAACTCGGGTTCAGCTTCTTGTTGCGGTTAGGGTTATGTTTAGGGTTGTTAGGAAAGAGTGAAGACGCAGAGTCCTGTTGAGTGTGGGGTTGCGTAAAGGCTCCCCCAGGGAGTTCAGGTGTACCCAAAGGCTTCCGCTGAGAGCACTTTTTGATGGCAGAAAGTGGCACCGTACGTGTTTTTTCGGGTCTAACTCGGGTTGAGCTTCTTGTTGCGGTTAGGGTTATGTTTAGGGTTGTTAGGAAAGAGTGAAGACGCAGAGTCCTGTTGAGTGTGGGGTTGCGTAAAGGCTCCCCCAGGGAGTTCAGGTCTACCCAAAGGCTTCCGCTGAGAGCACTTTTTGATGGCAGAAAGTGGCACCGTACGTGTTTTTTCGGGTCTAACTCGGGTTCAGCTTCTTGTTGCGGTTAGGGTTATGTTTAGGGTTGTTAGGAAAGAGTGAAGACGCAGAGTCCTGTTGAGTGTGGGGTTGCGTAAAGGCTCCCCCCAAGGGAGTTCAGGTGTACCCAAAGGCTTCCGCTGAGAGCACTTTTGGATGGCAGAAAGTGGCACCGTACGTGTTTTTTCGGGTCTAACTCGGGTTGAGCTTCTTGTTGCGGTTAGGGTTATGTTTAGGGTTGTTAGGAAAGAGTGAAGACGCAGAGTCCTGTTGAGTGTGGGGTTGCGTAAAGGATCCCCCAGGGAGTTCACGTGTACCCAAAGGCTTCCGCTGAGAGCACTTTTTGATGGCAGAAAGTGGCACCGTACGTGTTTTTTCGGGTCTAACTCGGGTTCAGCTTCTTGTTGCGGTTAGGGTTATGTTTAGGGTTGTTAGGAAAGAGTGAAGACGCAGAGTCCTGTTGAGTGTGGGGTTGCGTAAAGGCTCCCCCAGGGAGTTCAGGTGTACCCAAAGGCTTCCGCTGAGAGCACTTTTTGATGGCAGAAAGTGGCACCGTACGTGTTTTTTCGGGTCTAACTCGGGTTCAGCTTCTTGTTGCGGTTAGGGTTATGTTTAGGGTTGTTAGGAAAGAGCGAAGACGCAGAGTCCTGTTGAGTGTGGGGTTGCGTAAAGGCTCCCCCAGGGAGTTCAGGTGTACCCAAAGGCTTCCGCTGAAAGCACTTTTTGATGGCAGAAAGTGGCACCGTACGTGTTTTTTCGGGTCTAACTCGGGTTCAGCTTCTTGTTGCGGTTAGGGTTATGTTTAGGGTTGTTAGGAAAGAGTGAAGACGCAGAGTCCTGTTGAGTGTGGGGTTGCGTAAAGGC